>NC_140166.1:111138535-111368954 GCF_963971535.1 Notolepis coatsorum
CAGGCCAACAAAAATGTCTCAGCACACGGTCATAAGTCTTCCTGACTCCCATGTGACCAGCAAGATCATGATCATGTGCTAGATGCAGTATATCAGGACGATACACGGCTGGAACAACAATCTGAAACACACTGCCCCAGTCATCCAGACTGGACAGGTTAGGTGGTGTCCACTTTCTCATGAGCACGTCATTGCTAACAAAGTATCCTTGAGACGTATCTATCATTGCATCCTCTAAAACCGCCTCTTCAAAGAGGGATGACAAGGAGACATCCTTGCTTTGCTCTAGTACCAACTGCTCATGAGACGGTATCACCTTACCAAAACCCTCATCAGGGCCACTTTTCAACTCAACAAAGAATGTGTCACTAAGTGTCATATCACAATCTGAGTTAACAACATCCTGGGTGTCACATTTGACCGTTGACATTGCGCGTGTTACCGCACACACAGGAAACACTCCTGGATGCTTCTGTGCGAGCTCATCAGGAACCTCAGAAACTACAGGGACGGGAATTACCACTGGAGTAGCCAGTACTTTTCCACCGGCCAAATCGTTCCCTAGAATGAAGGACACCCCCTTTATGGGGATGTGAGAACACACTCCTACAACAACATTGCCTGATACTAAGGGAGAGTTTAGCGAGACCTCATGCAAAGGAGTATTCACAAAGCCTCCTCCAAAGCCCTGAACAATGGCACCGGAATGCAATGAAGAATCTTCCGAAAATGGCAAAATCCCATCCAGAATGAGAGACTGGAAAGCTCCTGTATCTCTCCATATAGTAATAGCCTGCTCTGATCCTAATGCACCAACCAGTGAAACAAATCCATCCATCATAAACGTTGAGGAGCCCTCTAGCTCCCTGTCTGCACCTTTGATACCTCGCACCCCACCCTCTAATGTCGGCATAGGTGTCCTGTCCATGATTTCTACCAGAGCCACAGTTTTTAAATTTTTCTGCTTAAGCACAGGGCATCCAGCAACGATATGACCAGGCTCCTTACAGTAAAAACAGATAACCCCCTCTGGGAATGCACTAGCAGAGCCACCTTGCCTAGGAGTCGAAGTAAACCGACCAGCCGGCTCCCCTGAAAAGGACGCCTACTACCCCTGGACTCCACACGGCCCTCCTCTACAAAGACAGATTTGTGTGTCAACACAAACTCATCAGCCAAGACAGCAGCGTCGCTCGCCTATCTTCGATACCTTATGCTCATTTAGATGTGTGGAAACGTTATCAGGAACACACCTTTTAAATTCCTCTAGGAGAACCAACTGTCTAAGCTGCTCTCTTGACTCTGCTTTTTGCGAGGTGCACCACCGGTCAAACAGGTTCTCCTTCTCTTTTCCGAATTCAACATACGACTGTCCCTCCGACCTGCGATAGCCTCTAAAACGCTGACGATAGGCCTCGGGGACCAACTCATAAGCCCTCAATATGGAAGCTTTAACCAGCTCATAATCAGCGCTTTGTTCAAGGGACAGAGCAGTGTAGGCTTCTTGTGCCCTACCAACTAAAACACATTGCAGCAGCAGTGTCCAGGCGGTATCAGGCCACTTCAATGTGGTTGCCACCCGTTCAAAAAGGGGAAAATATCTTTCCACGTCTTTCTCAAAAAATGGTGGCACCATCCTAATATTCCTGCCTACATCAAACCCGGAACGTGACTCTGGATGCAGAGCACCCGCCTGCAAGGCAGCATGCTTATATTCAAGCTCCTTCTGTGCACGCTCGTGCTCCAGCAACATTTGTTTCTCCTTAAGCTCACGCTCCTTAAGTTCACGCTCACTGTTAAACTCACGCTCCTCTCTTCTCTCCTTAAGCGCACGCTCCTCTCTCCTCTCCTCACGCTCTAGCTGCCTTTCCCTAAACTCCAACTCCCTAATCCTCCACTCACCCTCTACCCCAGGTAATAGCGGAGACGCGCCAGACGAAGGAGGCTCCTCCACCCTCTCCTCAAGCACCTGCTCTCTAATGAGTAACACCCTTAAAGCACTCAAGGCAGACGGCTTCAAACGTTTCTCCCCTGCAGAAAGCTCTACCCTGTAGTGTACAGCAAGTTCTAGCAGTTGTTCTTTGGAAAACTTGTCTAATAAGTCATGAGACGGACGATCAACAAAGTCCCTGATGGAAGCCATTGTCACTGAACTAGACACCCCAAGCTACACACCCAACCTCACAGACACGAAGAACCACTAACGAACCACGAAGACCCCCACAACGAACCACTGAAGAACCACGAAGAACCACTGAAGAACCATGAATAATGCTAAATGCCAATAATAACAACCAGAAGGGAACGCGGTGGAAATGTGAGCTCTACGGAGCGCACCTTTCTAGGTTGCACAACAAAAATAATAAAAAAAAACACACCCACCCTAAATAGACGTGTCATACACGCAGGGTGTTAGGTGCTACCAGGTATGCTCACCAAACACTCAAACAAACAAAATAAATCCAACAAACAATTCCAAACAGGTGCGCCTTCTAACCTGATATGACTACATATGCTTCTACGTCTAAACTGCAGAAAAAAACCGGCCCACCACATGTCTACCCTAAGAAACACTAAATCAAGCCCTACCACACTACCTGTGTTTTCTGGCCGCCCTAATCTACCTACCCTTAAACTAATGCCCTGTAGACCTAACCTTCTTCAACCACACCTGCTACCAGTCAAAGATCATATACCAATCATTTCATTGACCGCCCCAGGAGTACGTGGTGCACAGGACGCTAACCAACAACCAGAAAATAATGTCCCTATCTACATGTGGTGCCGACTAAACTATATATTTTAACAGCATAAGTAGTCACATCAAATTACAAACAAATACGGCATACTCACCTGTTTGATGAAATGGCTCAGCCCCCACGTTACACCATATGTAACGAACACCACCCAAACCATAATACCATGACACCCCGTGTAACACAAAAAAAAAACACCAAACAAATTTCTAGAGGTAAAAGATCCCGGACGAGCGCCCAACTGTTACGACCCTGGCTCAAGGGACGCAACCTATGTGCAAAACCGACACCAAAACCCTGTGCTCTAACTCAAAATGCTACTATAGCAAGGAACTACTAATATAACTATAAACTAATGTACTGGTAACCCAACGGACAAGGACTGTAAGAACCTGACAGCTCTTTCTCTAGGCACAGACAGTGCATGTGTGTTACTAGGTCTGCCTTTAAAGCTCCCCAGCAGGTAACCAATCAGCACTAATTGGCTAATTGGCAGGCCTCACCTGCATGCCCGGTGACACAGGAGTGACCAGGCCTCTAGTACATAACACCCCCGAACTGATAAGTCATCACAGATTCAGCTCCACCAACCGCACCGCCCCCGAACTGATACAGTCATCACAGATTCTGCTCCACCAACCGCACCGTATGAGCTTTTCTATGGTTCTGAGGTTTAGTTTACACTGTTTATTTTCACTCATCTCTTTATATTAAGATACAACTCCCCCCTCCCCATGCTGCTATGATGCCCACATTTACCCAAGGGGATCAATAAAGGAATATCTTATCTTATTTTAAACATTCTGTGAAAGGCCCCTATTAAGTCAGGATTAGGATCAAGGGACGGAGGAGAAAGAGGGAGAGAGACAGTGAGACGGAGAGAAGAAGGGAGAGAGAGATACAGGGAGAGAGGAAGGGAGAGAGAGAGGGAGAGAGAGAGGGAGAGAGATACAGAGAGAGAGAGAGAGAGAGAGAGAGAGAGAGAGAGAGAGAGAGAGAGAGAGAGAGAGAGAGAGAGAGAGAGAGAGAGAGAGAGAGAGAGAGAGAGAGAGAGAGAGAGAGAGATGTTATTTAAATGGTGTTTTTTTCAACCCAGGCCCTATTGAAACATAATTCATTTCACTTTAGTATTGAGAAGCTTAGCGCTGTGCTGCATCCTCTGGCTGCAATACAGTCAAACACCACGATACATGTCTACTAGTCAACATCCTGCCAGACACATGTTTCTATAGGGCCTGAAATCGCCCTTTAACACTTTGAGTGCCAGCAACGACATTTCTCGTTAGTTCATGCCAACCGTTGAGTGCCAGCCGACGAGAGATCTCGTTTTTAATCGTTATTATTTTTTTTTATCGATTTCCATAAATGTTTCATCAATCTAGCCTCACGTTACCAGTGGGGATCGGTCTGAACTCGAACAGGGAAAATACCGCCCCCTATCGTCTCTCCGGATAGTACTGCACCCCTTTGGATTGGATTGAATGAAAAAAAAAAGTCCTGCTTCCACATTTTACTTGTCAGACAAGTAACCGGAGACGATCGAAGTCATTGCCCAGAACAGCGGAGAATGTGTGTTTCCAGTACCCAGCGTTGGATCAATAAACGCAATCGATATTTGGAATGGCGATCAGGAATTGGAATAATCTTTTTGGAGAACATCTGATCTGAGGTAAGGAATCTATTTGACCAGTCTTGGGATAATCAGAGCTATTTTCACCTATCAGCGTGTGCCATATGTGTGTATGTGTGTGTCTCTGTGCGATCAGGGAATAAGATAATCGATTTTTCAGCCCGCTTATATAGCATGCATAAGTACACATATACTATCGATAATGTGAGGTTTTGTCCGCTGCCCACCCACTCGCTCCGTTCCTTTAAGGTATTTTGTTTAATTAATTGCATTCCGCGCCTCACGCTTCTTTCCTGTAAGATGCCGTTTGATTGGTGCTCTCCCAACCACACGCTTCTGGAGCAATGATCAATTTCATCCCGCAGCTGTCACAGCTTGTCATTTAGCGCCCTGTGGCTTTAAATACCCTGATCTCCCTAATACCGATGTTGGATCGTTTTGTATATTCCCTGCATCTGCCTTTCTTTCCCGTTCGCTGTCTGTTGCTCTCCAGGACTCTCGTGAAGTATCCCTTGGAGAACCTGATTTCCCGTACGAAGCTACGCCTCGTTTATCTGCCCGCTTTACGCGTTGCGCTTTGGTGAGTTTTTGAAACAGTCTTTTTGGATCACCAGTTTTTTGTGTGTTTGTGAAACACCGAAGAGATCCCGTTTTTGTTATACTGTTCTCACCTATTTTTTGTTGTTGGATTTACTCTTTGGATTACCGTATTGTTTTTTCTCTGGACTCTGCTAACTGTGTGTATCACACCGAAGATCAAGTCACTTGGATATTAATTTGGATCAGTCACCTCTCTGTTATCTGTTGTGCGCTGAGCTAACTGGGATTCTCTCTCTCCCTCCGTGTTCCATCTGGAGTGTATGCTGGGGGGATCTGCAGAGCGGCTCAGACGTCACAAGCAAATTCCTCACCAACACCGTCTGGGAGAATCTGCAGAGCCGCAAGACATTCTTCACATGCCAGATTCCCCGTTTGTTCTGTTTTCCACCTAATTCAATCTTGTGACTCTGAGAATAAACACGCCCTTGTTTTTGGCTAACTCTGAAAACAACTCTCTCTGTGCCGTTGCGTTTGGGGTCGGTTACAAACCATAACAGATAATCTAGCTTATTTGAAAACGATTCATAAATAGGCCGAAAAATGACAACGTGTTTTGTGTATTCCAGTGTATTCCAGTAAAGGGCGTTTATCACAGAATCTTAATTTTTTTCTGAAACTTTCAAAAAACTAGCGTTTTTCAAAATGGTATAAAACGGAAATTAACCGATTGAAAAAGAACCCGTTTCGACAATGTTGACTGCAAACAAGTCATTGATAAGCGACGGCCATATTAGACACATAGCCATAATTTAAGATATAGTTTATGCGTTCGCAAATATGAGAGCTCTGTCATTGAAGTGGGTGGTGGCACGCAACAGGGTTCCGGGGCACCGCATGGCTGGCACTGAAAGTGTTAAGGTCAAACACAACCCATGTTTCATGGACAGGAAGAACGAGAGAAAGAGAGAGAGAGAGAGAGAGAGAGAGAGAGAGAGTGACATATGGAGCAGTAATGAGTGATGTTGATGCTACAGATGAGAGACATCTGTACACAAGAGCACACTGCTCTTAATGTAAACAAAAGGCCTAATCGCACTGCAAAAGCACACCAGCCAAACGTCACTTTACCGTGTATTCACTCATACATTACAAGTATCTTGTACTTTATTAGTCCCCATGGGAAAAAAGCTTGATCGGGATATCCCTAATTATTATAGTAAATGACTAAAATGTAAAGGTGCTATAGATAAAATTTTTATGTAGACTAATCATTTGAAAGCAAAATAAACGTATTGCCTTTCTCCCAAAGAAATAATTGATTCATGAATTTATAATTTAAAAACCTTTGACGCATCCAAAATTAAGTTGTTAGTATAGTTAGCATGTATCCCCTCCTGTGGAGGGCTGTGGAGGATAACCAACCAGGAAAGTATAGCTAGTCTACCACCATCAAAAGGAGAAAGTGGAACTAGATAGGGCATACCCTTAGGAAGGACTCAAACAACATCACTAGACAGGCCTTGGACTACAACCCGCAGGGGAAGAGGAAAGCCTGTAGACGGAGAAACACCTGGAGACGTTCCACACTCCAAGACCTAAAAAACATCGGAGTTAGCTGGTAAGAAGCAAAGGCCCTGGCCCAGAAGAGAGTGAGATGGAGAGCTCTGGTGGATGCCCTATGCCCCCCAACGGGGGCAACGTAGTGATGACCGGAGTGCTGGACGTCCCGCGATGATGATGGGGAGGTTGCGACCCTCTCTGCGCTGCCCCCTGTCCCCCTGTCTCCGGCTGTCTCGGAGCAATGACCGGAGTGTTGAACGTCCTGTGATTAAAACGGGGAGGATGCGACCCTCTTTGCGCCGCCCCTGTGCCTCAAATAGATCCGCTATCAGCTCTATCTTTAATCTTTCAAAATGTTCAGTTGCTATCGCTATCAGCTCTATCTTAAATTTTTCTAAATGTTCAGTTGCTATTGCATGCACTCATCTGTGTTTCACTACACACATGAGTGCATGCTTACCAACTGTCCGTCTGCAACACTACTATCACCGACATCTAAGAAGGGAGATCCCCCTTGAATTGGCCCTTCTAAGGTTTCTCTCCTCCACATTGCCTGTGGTGCATTTTTTCTTATTGCTAGGTTTTAGTGAGTTTTTCCTTACCGGTAGTTTTAAAGTGAAAATCGGTCAGATCTTCAGGGCTTTGAACAAAATGGGGACCTGGGATTATACAGAGCTGATCACTAGCGGCACACATCCAGAGGATGTCGGGTTTGATGTCAGACATCAAAGCCACCACCGGCAAACACCTCGGCTGTGTGTCTGAGTCCAGTTACTTCTCTGATAGTTTCCCAGTGTCAGAGCTGTTCCCCTGGTGCTTCCTGAGGCCCGGAGACAATGCTTCAGCGTCAGGGAACAGAGGGCAGGCTTTATGTTTCGTTTAGCCTCTTCCTCTGCAGCATACAGAGAGAGAGAGAGAGAGAGAGAGAGAGAGAGAGAGAGAGAGAGAGAGAGAGAGAGAGAGAGAGAGAGAGAGAGAGAGAGAGAGAGAGAGAGAGAGAGAGAGCAATGTCCCTGCTGCAGACACCACACCTTTTCACTGATTAGTCCAAACAAACCCAAAAATAACAAACACCATGCTCCACAACAATAAGGCTCTACTGTATAGTGTGTATAGTATATGCTAAGTATATAGTGTAGTACATACCTGTACAGTATACTACACTATACTGTGCAACTATTCTATACATCACATACAGTATACAATATTATACTGTACTCCTAGTCTATACATTACTTACAGTATACTACACTACTGTATTACTACACTATACAATACATACAGTATACTACACTATACTGTACTACTACACTATGCATTACATACAGTATACTACACTATACTGTACTCCTATTCTATACATTACATACAGTATACTGCATTATACTGTACTACTATACTAGATACAATACATACAATATACTACACTATACTAATATACTATACATTACATACAGTATACTACACTATACAATACATACAATATACTACACTATACTACTATACTATACATTATATACAGTATACTACACTATACAATACATACAATATACTACACTATACTACTATACATACATTACATACAGTATACTACACTATACTGTACTACTATACATTACATACAGTATACTACACTTACATTTTAATTTAGTAATTTAGCTGACATTATCCAAAGCAACTTACAAGTTCTGTGCAAGAGGTCACACTACACTATTCTGTACTACTACACTAACTATACAGTACAAACTGTATACTACACTATTGTATACTGTACTATACTGTACTGTACTACTATACTATCCAATACATACAGTATACTACACTATAATGCACTACTACACTATACAATACATACAGTACAGTACACTACACTATACTGCACTACTACACTATATTACACAGTATACTACATCACAGGACCCCTCCCTCATAAGTCAATTAATGGATCAGTTGGGACTTTTAGAATTTTTCCATGCTGCTGAATGTGTTATTTATTTCCTTAGAAAATTATATCCCTAATATTAAAGACTACATTTAAAATTCATGAAATAAATTAATCTATTACTCTGAGGAGAGAAAGATATGACTACTACTATGCCAGACACACACCGCTTGATCTTAGCTCTGATCTTCCTGTCCAAGACACATTTTATGGGAGACAGAAGTCCCATGTCTGAGTCACCTAATTGCTTACGCCTGTTACTCAAACACTCAATACATCTGAGCATTCTGACCCATTGTCCTGTAGCCATTCCAGATACTTTCAGCATGTTCGAAATGATGGGCAAAATCTGCAATGCAATCAGCGTGACAGCAGAGACCACTAGAAAACAACAACACTATCACCATGACTTTGAAGATCATTGTTATTATTACAATGTTAGAAGGTAACACTTTATAATAACACTCAGTTTATTTGTAGATAATGAACTAATCATGAACAAATCATTTATATACATTCGTAAATTATTATTAAATCATTTATAACTATTTGTATAATATTTACAAATTAGTTCTACATTATTATAACTCATTATCAACATTGTTTGTACTTGATTAGTTCATCATTAAATAATGTTGTTTAATGTGTAGTAACACATTTGTAGATGCTTTGAAAATGGATATGAAAAAACGACTATACTGTACCTCCATTTATTTGTTCATGTTCAACAAATGATTTGTTAAGACATTCATAAAACATCTATAAATCATTTGCAGATGCTATTGTGTGCTCTAATCTAAAGTGAAGCCTATTCATCATTAACAAATGTCTAATAGTTTGTTTATTTGTGGACTTTTATGAATACACACGAAGCAATTACCAGACTTGTATTTTCATGTTTAACAAATGATTTGTTAAAACATTCTTCATAAAACATCTATAAATCATTTGCAGATGCTATTGTGTGCCCTAATCTGAAGTGAAGCCTATTCATCATTAACAAATGTCTAATACAGTTAATTATTTGTTTACTTTTTCATCACCTGTTACAAATGTTGTAGACAGCTTTCGGATACACCCTTCTTTGTGACATCAAACAGTGACAGAATTAGGACTATAGATGAATGCAATTTTATTAAGATATAAAATACATGTGCATGACATATAGTGTAACCTGGGGGGCACTAGGACCCAGGAGCACCGTGGCCAGGTATTGAAGAGTATCTAGAGGAAGTATCACACGAGTGAGACTTGACTTCGACGTGTGTTGCCGTCTGTTGAATGGAAGCTAGCTCACCGGCTAACGACGTCACTGACGCAACGGCCGTCGTGGAGGGGGCATCCGCGGGGGGGGGGGGGGCACTCTCTCATTGAAGGAACACAGTGTGAGAAGAGCATTTATGCGGGTGAACACCAGGAAAGCAGCTGGCCCAGATGGGATTACAGGACGGATACTTAAGTCCTGTGCTAACCAGCTAGCCCCAGTGTTCACCACCATATTCAATCTATCCCTGGCTAAGTCTGTGGTCCCTGCCTGTTCCAAGGTGTCCACTATAATCCCGGTACCAAAAAGAATCCTCCCCAGCAGGTCTTAATGACTACAGACCGGTGGCACTCACCTCTGTGGTCATGAACTGTTTTGAGAGGCTGGTTAAGGATTACATTTGTGCCTCCCTCCCCGAGTCCCCAGTGTTATGGACCCTTTGCAATTTGCATACAGGTCAAACAGGTCCACTGACGATGCGGTCTCTCAGGTACTACACAACACCCTCTCTCACCTAGACAGCCAGAAGGGGGGCTATGTGAGACTGTTGTTCATTGACTATAGCTCAGCGTTCAACACCATAGTCCCCACCAGACTGGTGGACAAGCTGATCGAGATGGGTCTGAGCTCCGCTCTGAGTGCCTGGATACTGGACTTTCTGAGTGAAAGGCCTCAGGCGGTCAGGGTGGGGGGTCAGACCTCCAACACCATCACCCTGAGTATCGGGTCCCCCTAGGGCTGTGTTCTGAGCCCCCTGCTGTATTCACTCTACACACATGACTGTGTGGCCAGGTTTAGCTCCAACTCCATAGTGAAGTTTGCGGACGACTATTGTTTTTAATACAAATAGACCTCCTGTTCACTGTTTTTGGTTAGTTTTTCTTTTTTTTCTCGATATTAATATCCTATTCACTGTCACAGAGCTGTATTTTGGCTGGAAAAGCCGGCCAGATCCTGTTAGTGGGGCTATCCCGAGAATGCACCCTCCTTCCCAGTCCCCACTTCTCTCTGCCTATGGCTCTGGGTTAGCTTGTTAGCTTACGCTAACGTAACGTTATCTTCGATCTTTAACGCGACGTGGGCATAATGGAGTGGCGAGGATTGCAAAGCAGGTTAGATGCATTGGACCCGTTGCGGAATAAAACGGCAGACACATGTTTTGGGTCACAGAATAGGCACACTAGTCTTGCTCTAGTGACGCTCTGTGTGCTGTTGATGTTAAACGGAGTTTCACAACACTGGGCGCAGGGCGATGACGTCGCCGTCGCCGGATTTTCAAAATAAGAGTATCGCAATATGAATCGATCTTTTTACGTTGAATCGATCCTATTTGATTATTGATAATAGATCGATCTGGATCGATGTATCGTCCCACCCCTACGTCCCACTAGACTAGACTAGACCCGTGTTTACATGGGAGGGGCTGGAGGAGGAGCAGACGCCGCACCACTGTGTGCAGCTCCCGGTGTCTGAGACAGAACTCAGCGAGTGAGATCGGTTTTGACGATCGGCGAAAATAAAGCATTATCACCGAACGCATATTTATACTGATTATCGGCCGATAACGATCGGTGGCCGATCGATCCGGGCATCCCTAGGTGCATCCCTACCTGTTATGTCTCATTCTATGTCTTATTCTTATTTTTAGTACTTGTATTATTGCACAATCGCTGCGGGCATGACCACCCGCATTTCACTGTATGCTTGTATGCCGTGACAAATAAAACTCTTGACTTGACTTGGAAGCACGATACATTAGCAGAGCCAAGTTATTCGTGCTGCCCCACGCTTTTAACGTATGAGCAGGCTAAATACCATTTTTGTTGGTAAATCTATTCCATCATTTCCGACCTACAACTCTTATATGTTGTGTAGACATACTTGATGTGGTGGCCGCTAACGTTACATTTGAATTATGTGTTTGTTCCTAATGTGTGCTCAGTATATTGCGGTATGTGATGAACACGAGGGTAATAATTATTTGTATTTTCAGGCTGTATTGGCGCCGATACAGCCTGAAAATACAAATAATTATTACCCTTGTGTGTCGTGTCATCATCACATATGTGATGATATGTGATACAGTATACTGAGCACACATTAGGAACAAACACATAATTCAAATGTAACGTTAGCACCCACCACATAAAGTACGTCTACACAACATATAAGAGTTGTAGGTCGGAAATGATGTGTGTGCTCGCTCGCACACACACACGCTCTCTCTCTCACGCTCGCGCACACACACACACACACACACACAAAGTGCCAACGCTTGGTTTGCACAAGCTGAACCGCTTAACGTGCTGTTTCCAATTCTCCCCTCCCCTGTCTTGAACGTTGCTCACAGGTCGGTCGTAGGGAGGATAGAAGCCTTGCATCACGTGTCCCCTCCGGTACACGAGGAGGCAGCCTGTCACATCTTTTCACCTGCCAGCGCGGACTCTCATTGGCGAGGTGTAACGTGTGGGAGGCTCACACTACCCCCGCTATTTCCTGTCTCTGCTGTGCAGGCGTCCCCCAACCGACCTGTAGGAGTCGCTGTCCACAACGTCCAGATTACCACCCATCGACTTCCACCCACTGACTCTTCCAATTGAGCCAGTATGACGGGCGGCCCAAGCCGGAGGCAACGCCGACAGCCGGATTTGAACCCGGTGTCTCTTGCGTTGGTGACGAGCAAAATGTCCGCTGCGCCACCCAGCCGTCCGGGACCAATACATATCTTATCTTTTACTGAACAGTATAGACTTGGAGTTTGGAGTCACTGAACAAAAACGTCATTGTTGTTTCCGGCCGCGTGTATCGCTTCCGCAACGGAATTCGGTTTCCGGGTTCCTCTGATTGGCCGTGACCCCCACGTGACCCGCCCCCCTATCCACCGCTCTGCCGCTGCCACCCACAGCTTAGCTTCAGTTAGGCCTAGCACCACAGTTTAGCCCGCGTGTCGCCCCACCTCTCCAGCCCAGCAGCGGACCCCTCAACGGACGTCGCTGCACTGCACGCACCTCCAGCCCCTCTGAGCCGTTGACCTCCAGCAGTCACCTGCCTAACGTCAACCCAGCCCCGCATCCTGCTATCACGGGACTTCTCGACGGCCATCTCACCACACAGACGTTCGGTAGTGAGAGCAGGCCAGCCCTTGGTTAAGTACACTCAAGCCAGTTACAGTGAGCGCTCTGAGTGCTGGAAGTTCTGGAACTTTATCGGTAGACATTCTCTTTGTGCGGAGCGTGCCCTTTAAGGGCGAAGAGAATCAGTACTTTGAACCGACACTGGTAGCAGTGATTAGGGGCGCCCCGACATTTATTATTTTGGGGAAGCTGGCTATAGATAGGACTTTTGTTTTCAACGTGGGCCCACTGTCTTTGGTTAAATGTGGTGTGATAACGTGTGTTCCTTTATAAAATCCCATCGAGTAGCTCCAGTACCCCTCTCCCTCTTCCTCCCCTCTCTCCCCACCTATGGGGGAGTGAACAGGTATTTAAACCCTTAAAGGGACGGGTTCCATTACTGTATCTTGACCAGTGTGGGAAGAACTTTATTCATTGCCGTAGAGTGAGAGCACTAGGTGCCCAGTGTTTCAACCCTTAAAGGGACGGGTTTCATTACTGTATGGTGACCAGTGTGGAAAGAGCTTTGTTTCTTGTGCCTTGTGTAAATATATGCCTAAGAGATAAGTCTTTCAGCTAAATGGGAGCACTGTGTGCGTGTCTATTAATGTGCATTCTGTTTAACCCCTTCCTTTCTGGGTAATGCTCATTATTGTTTAACCCCTTCTTACCCACGGCCTATACCTCATTGGGACAGGTCTCTGATCATCAGCAAGGAAAGGTACTGCTTTGGGGAGAAAGTATATCATCGATCACTACTGCCACCGGGTGTGGGAGGGTGCGGGAAGTATTAGGGGAAGTGTGGGTGTGTGGGGAATTACTACGAGTCGCCCTGGAGGGCAAGAAGGACCAGCGCACCACTCCTAGGTTAGTAAATCCTAGGCCACATCCACTCCCTCTGCTAAATCTCCATTCTAATACTCCTGCACTAGTCAGGGACTCAGCCGGACCCAGATCTGCTGCGTTCCCACTACCTGGTGACAGTGTACATCTACTCTCATAAAGTAGGGATAATCCACCCTTCTACACAAGGTTGAAAAACAATCACTATAACGGAACATTAACTCACACAGACAGTCTACTGGAGCGACGCCGACACGGGGCGAAGTGCGAGTTATATAATACAATCTATTAACCATAACTGCTGCCGCCGCTCAGACAGGAGAGTTATATAATACAATCTATTAACCATAACTGCTGCCACCGCCCAGACAGGTGAGTGTGACGGAGGGCAGCTGCTTTCTGCCGTGTTCTAGTGATAAATGAAGAAGGGAGATGAGTTCAGGTCAGGATGACAACTAACTTCTCTGAAGACAAGGATAGGGCCTTGGTGCGTAAAAGAACATGCATGCATCTCTACTACAGTACCTCATGGGCCTCACTTATCACTTCAAAATTGTCAACACAACTACATGATTTATGATATCTCCATTTACTTTTCCTGTGTTTTTGCAGTCTTGCACCAAAATGTTTCAAAATACATGAAGTCAAACTCATTACAGCAAGGCCACTCCCATTTCCCCCACCAGCATAACCTACTACTGCATAGGAACCCCCACACGTCCTTAGAAAATCAGGCCCATAGCTCTTTGTTCAAGACCTCAGTCAATCAAGTAGAGAATGAAGATTCCTATTTGATTATAATTTTTCTAATGGCGGATGTACCCATTTCTTGACATTTGGATCATAGATTGGGACTTTAAGAGCACACAAATATCATGAGAATGTAATAATATTTACTAGAGAGATTTTTTTTTTTACTAAAGCTTTAGACTGGATATGGTGTTTATATGCATCTTCATATTGTGATCGCCAATATCCCATACAAACTGTACATACATATAGACACACATACACATACATGAGCATACAACATGAGTCAACTGAATTCTGCAAGCATAACATGGAAACAGACCACAAAACGGGATGCACTGGTTCCCAGCGATGATACTAGGTTTATGAGCTCATCCCAGCTATTATAAGCGGGATACGGTACATGCACCAACCCATAGACTCAGGTAGCTGAATAACAGGCAGGATAAACCAGTGGTTTCAGCAGCACGAGAGACTGCAGCCTGTTGCTCCAGGTCTCACAGTAGTACATGGTGTTAGTAGAGAGATGTGTCTGGGCAGGTTGGGAGGAATTCCAGGTGGGTTATGCCATCTTGTAGCGAGCAGCCTTATGCCCCCAGGGTGTACGGAGGGAGAGAAGGAACAAACAAGGACACGAGAGAACGACAAGAAGACCTGTTTGTGCGAGATGACACATTCTCAGTTGTTCACAAATTATTTCTGTTCCCTCATGCAGACGAATGCCATGATATCACTTGGGCCCACCAGAAATAGATTCCGCCCAAGATTCCCCCATGACACGATATGGTTTGTATCCGTCGTCGTCATGACACTGATGAAGACATTTGTACATTTGTATAGACATGAGCACATTTAGTCAATTCGTTTTGCACATTTGCCAGACATGGCATAATAAATACCAAGACTAAACTGATACATTATCATAATAATGATAATAATAATAATACATTAAACTTAAAATGCCTTTCAAGTAGAGCTGCCGCGGTATTGATATTTTCCTTACCGCACGAATTTGCGCAATATTTCCTACCGCCGCGGTAATTACCGCACAGTGCGCAAAAAAAAAAAAAAAGTTTGAATGCATTTTTTTTTTTTTTAGTAGTCTACTCTTATAGCCTGCCTCTAGTCTAATGGCGCTTTTCCACTGCATATTACCTACTCGACTCGACCCGCTTTAGGCACCTGGTACTTCGTTCCTTTTCCACTGCAGCCAGGTACTACTCCGTTTGGGGAATGGGGATGCAGGCGGGGCCGCCGCCGCTCGCTTGTGTACACTGAAAGCTCCGTGGGCATAGATGTCCGAGGGCTTGCAGCAAGCCAGAGTTTAACACAGTTTCAATCAATCAATCAATAACAACATTAACCAGACTCTCGTTGCGTCTATTCTGCCAAAGCTAACGTTACCTCTCATTGTGTATTCTACCAAGCAAACCCGGGTTTAACGTTGTTACCTCTCGTGTATATCGGCTGACTGTAGTATTAGGCTAATCACAACAACAAACTTAACACATCAGCGATCTTGTTGTGACACTAAACTCTCCGCTCGGTGGTAAATTGGGTTGATGTCGGTTTTGTTTCATCAATAAATAAGGCAGAATACACAGTGAATCCATTCTTTTTTGTTTATTGCACTTGGTTCTGTCGCAAACAAATCCTGAATGAAATGCATCCTTAGCGAGGCAGTAAAGATGGCGGCGCGGCGTTCTGTTTTCGTTCAGAGGCTACAAAGTGTGACGCGTCGAGTAGGGGGTATCTGCAGAGCCGCAGAGCCAGGCTGGACCAATAGGGTCGCTTGGAACCGAGTAGGGTATATCTGCAGAGCCGCAAGCCAACTTTATTATTATGATAAAAAACAGCGGTGACGCGGTATTTAGCCTAACTCTGCGGTGAGCGTGATGCAACAGCGATACCGCGGTAATGCGGTTATCTCGGCAGCTCTACTTTCAAGTAATACTGATGTAAATTATCAAGGTCCCGATTCTATTTGATTTTATTTGATTAAATTAAATTAGGCTTGATGGTGCTGGTTTCAGGGGGCCAGCACCTGGCATTGTTGTCAAAAGATGTAATATGGTCAACTGAGTTTCCGTAGCAGTTCAGCACAGCCTCAGTGCAAGGCAGACTAGAGAGATGTATACAGAACAGGCGTTTAACGAAAATCTTCACACATCCACTGAAAAAAGTCATAGATTAAACAATCAATCTTGGGATTTAAAGAATCAATTAGATTAGATTCTAATTGGGGAGAAAAGATAAAGAGAGAGAGAGAGAGAGAGAGAGAGAGAGAGAGAGAGAGAGAGAGAGAGAGAGAGAGAGAGAGAGAGAGAGAGAGAGAGAGAGAGAGAGAGAGAGAGAGAGAGAGAGACAAGGGTTGGAGAGTGAGGGGGAGAGAGAGAGGGACAGAGAGATAAAGGGGAGAGAGAGATAGAGAGAGAGATTTAGTCTTGAGATAAAGAATGGAGAAACATCTTACTGCTGTGTTTTCTGTAGTGTTTTCTGCTGTGTTTTCTGTAGTGTTTTCTGCTTTGTTTTCTGTAGTGTTTTCTGCTTTGTTTTCAACTGTATTTTCTGTTGTGTTTTCAAGATTCAAGATTGTTTATTGTCATGTGCACAGTTAAACAGACAGTTTGCCATACAATGAAAATCTTACTTTGCTAGTTAGTCCGCCCTTCACACAAAATCATACAATACTTAACTAAAACATATAATACAAGCGAGTGCTAGAAAATAAGGTACAAATAGAATATAATATATACAAGGCACAGTGAGTAACATTGCACGTTCCGATCAGTGTTTACATATAAATGGAGGTGACAGTGGGTCACAGTGGCAGTTAAAAAACGTGTCTTTAGTGATTCATATTTAGGGGGAATGGTGACAGTGTGGTCACAGCAGCAGTCAGGTCAGAGTGAGTGTCTGCCTGGATCAAAAGCGGGGTGGGGGGGGATCAGTTTCAAGAAGGTGTGTGTCGGGGGGGGGGGGGGGGGGGGGGGGGGGTAGGTGGGGGAGCTGGCTGATGGCCTGTGGGTAGAATGGTAAATGGCTGCTTTTTTATATAGCGCTTTTATCCAAAGCGCTTTACAATTTGTTACTCACATTTTACCCATTTACTCACACATTCACACACCGATGGCGGATGCAACCATGCAAGGTGCCAACCACCCCTGCAGGACTTATATAACAGGAGGTGCAAATCCAGAGCCTGCAGAATTATGAAAGACCCTCACCACCCCAACAACAGCCTGTTTAAGCTGCTGCGGTCAGGCAAGCGCCTACTGTCACACGCTGCAAGAACAGAGAGACTTCGACTCAGCTTCTTCCCCCAGGCCATCAGAACACTGAACTCTCCACACACACACACACACACACACACACACACACACACACACACACACACACACACACACACACACGCACGGCAACCGCTAAAACAATCACTTTAAACAAAATGTCACTTTAAAAAATTGAATCTTTAGAAACACTTTAAAAGAAGGAGGTACTGTATAATTTAGATACATTAAGAGAGTTAACATTGTAAATTGTATATTGCATAGTAGTGTATATAAGAACCAGTTTCTCAGGAACCTAGCATGTCTTTTTTTTTACCATGCATATCTTGTGTCTTATCTATTTTATTTTTTCGATGCCTATTTTATTCTATTTTATTATTGTATTTTGCACAATCAATGCAGGCATGACCACCCGTATTTCACTGTATGCCCTGGTATGTATGTGACAAATAAACCTCTTGATTCTTGATTCTTGAACCTGCTCATCGGGAGCAATTAAGGGTTAAGTGTCTTCCTCAAGGACACATCGACACGCTGCCCGGGAGGAGCGGGAATCGTACCGGGAACCTCCGGATTGCCAGACGACTGCTCTACCTCTCGAGCCACTGTCGGTAGAAACTGTTTGTCAGTCTCGTAGTTCTGGCTTTCAGACTCCTGTATCTCCTGCCTGATGGAGGAGGTTGAAGAGTCTGTGCTGGGGGTGTGTACTGTCCTTAATTATGTTATGTGCTCTCCTGGTGGCCCTGGTAGAGTAAATGTTCT
This sequence comes from Notolepis coatsorum, assembly GCF_963971535.1. Taxonomy (NCBI): domain Eukaryota; kingdom Metazoa; phylum Chordata; class Actinopteri; order Aulopiformes; family Paralepididae; genus Notolepis; species Notolepis coatsorum. Next base: position 111,156,986 of record NC_140166.1, read on the forward strand.
GTAGTGAGGGGAAGGCTGCTCCAGAGATGTACTGAGCGGGTTTAATCACTCGCTGGAGTGCCTTCCTCTCCTTAGCAGTGCAGTTTCCATACCAGACCGTGATTGAGCTGGTAAGGACACTCTCAACGTACTTCTATAGAAGTTGCTGAGAATTTTGGGTGGCATGCCAAGTTTTCTCAGCCTTCTTAGGAAGTGCAGTCGTTGGTGGGATTTTTTTATTATCTGTTGGGTGTTGCGAGGTGAGGTCCTCGCTGATGTGGGTACCGAGGAATTGAAAGGTTTTCACCCTATCCACCTCTGTCTCACCTATGTACAGAGGTGTGTACTGTACACTCCTCCTCCGTGGGTCAATAACCTCTTGTCTGCGTTCAAGGAGAGATTATTGTCCTGACACCAGGCCACCAGGTCCGCCACCTCCCTTCTGTACACCTCCTCAGCTCCCCCAGTGATCAGTCCAATGACTGTAGTATCATCTGCTAATTTGATGATACTTGTGTTGTTCTGGGAGGCCACACAGTCGTGTGTGAAGAGGGTGTACAGTACGGGGGCTCAGCACACAGCCCTGGGGGTCCCTGTGCTTAGAACCTTTGTGCCCGATGTCCGGTTGCCGACTCTGACTGACTGGGGCCTATTTGTAAGAAAGTTCAGCACCCAGTTACAGAGAGCCGGTGTCAGACCCACAGTGCTGTGTTTTCGGCTGTGTTTTCTGTTGTGTTTTCTGCTGTGTTTTCTGCTGTGTTTTCTGTTGTGTTTTCTGTTGTGTTTTCTGCTGTTTTCTGTTGTGTTTTCTGTTGTGTTTTCTGTTGTGTTTTCTGCTGTTTTCTGTTGTGTTTTCTGCTTTGTTTTCTGTAGTGTTTTCTGCTTTGTTTTCAACTGTATTTTCTGTTGTGTTTTCAAGATTCAAGATTGTTTATTGTCATGTGCACAGTTAAACAGACAGTTTGCCATACAATGAAAATCTTACTTTGCTAGTTAGTCCGCCCTTCACACAAAATCATACAATACTTAACTAAAACATATAATACAAGCGAGTGCTAGAAAATAAGGTACAAATAGAATATAATATATACAAGGCACAGTGAGTAACATTGCACGTTCCGATCAGTGTTTACATATAAATGGAGGTGACAGTGGGTCACAGTGGCAGTTAAAAAACGTGTCTTTAGTGATTCATATTTAGGGGGAATGGTGACAGTGTGGTCACAGCAGCAGTCAGGTCAGAGTGAGTGTCTGCCTGGATCAAAAGCGGGGTGGGGGGGGATCAGTTTCAAGAAGGTGTGTGTCGGGGGGGGGGGGGGGGGGGGAGGGGGGGGGTAGGTGGGGGAGCTGGCTGATGGCCTGTGGGTAGAATGGTAAATGGCTGCTTTTTTATATAGCGCTTTTATCCAAAGCGCTTTACAATTTGTTACTCACATTTTACCCATTTACTCACACATTCACACACCGATGGCGGATGCAACCATGCAAGGTGCCAACCACCCCTGCAGGACTTATATAACAGGAGGTGCAAATCCAGAGCCTGCAGAATTATGAAAGACCCTCACCACCCCAACAACAGCCTGTTTAAGCTGCTGCGGTCAGGCAAGCGCCTACTGTCACACGCTGCAAGAACAGAGAGACTTCGACTCAGCTTCTTCCCCCAGGCCATCAGAACACTGAACTCTCCACACACACACACACACACACACACACACACACACACACACACACACACACACACACACACGCACGGCAACCGCTAAAACAATCACTTTAAACAAAATGTCACTTTAAAAAATTGAATCTTTAGAAACACTTTAAAAGAAGGAGGTACTGTATAATTTAGATACATTAAGAGAGTTAACATTGTAAATTGTATATTGCATAGTAGTGTATATAAGAACCAGTTTCTCAGGAACCTAGCATGTCTTTTTTTTACCATGCATATCTTGTGTCTTATCTATTTTATTTTTTCGATGCCTATTTTATTCTATTTTATTATTGTATTTTGCACAATCAATGCAGGCATGACCACCCGTATTTCACTGTATGCCCTGGTATGTATGTGACAAATAAACCTCTTGATTCTTGATTCTTGAACCTGCTCATCGGGAGCAATTAAGGGTTAAGTGTCTTCCTCAAGGACACATCGACACGCTGCCCGGGAGGAGCGGGAATCGTACCGGGAACCTCCGGATTGCCAGACGACTGCTCTACCTCTCGAGCCACTGTCGGTAGAAACTGTTTGTCAGTCTCGTAGTTCTGGCTTTCAGACTCCTGTATCTCCTGCCTGATGGAGGAGGTTGAAGAGTCTGTGCTGGGGGTGTGTACTGTCCTTAATTATGTTATGTGCTCTCCTGGTGGCCCTGGTAGAGTAAATGTTCTGTAGTGAGGGGAAGGCTGCTCCAGAGATGTACTGAGCGGGTTTAATCACTCGCTGGAGTGCCTTCCTCTCCTTAGCAGTGCAGTTTCCATACCAGACCGTGATTGAGCTGGTAAGGACACTCTCAACGTACTTCTATAGAAGTTGCTGAGAATTTTGGGTGGCATGCCAAGTTTTCTCAGCCTTCTTAGGAAGTGCAGTCGTTGGTGGGATTTTTTTATTATCTGTTGGGTGTTGCGAGGTGAGGTCCTCGCTGATGTGGGTACCGAGGAATTGAAAGGTTTTCACCCTATCCACCTCTGTCTCACCTATGTACAGAGGTGTGTACTGTACACTCCTCCTCCGTGGGTCAATAACCTCTTGTCTGCGTTCAAGGAGAGATTATTGTCCTGACACCAGGCCACCAGGTCCGCCACCTCCCTTCTGTACACCTCCTCAGCTCCCCCAGTGATCAGTCCAATGACTGTAGTATCATCTGCTAATTTGATGATACTTGTGTTGTTCTGGGAGGCCACACAGTCGTGTGTGAAGAGGGTGTACAGTACGGGGGCTCAGCACACAGCCCTGGGGGTCCCTGTGCTTAGAACCTTTGTGCCCGATGTCCGGTTGCCGACTCTGACTGACTGGGGCCTATTTGTAAGAAAGTTCAGCACCCAGTTACAGAGAGCCGGTGTCAGACCCACAGTGCTGTGTTTTCGGCTGTGTTTTCTGTTGTGTTTTCTGCTGTGTTTTCTGCTGTGTTTTCTGTTGTGTTTTCTGTTGTGTTTTCTGCTGTTTTCTGTTGTGTTTTCTGTTGTGTTTTCTGTTGTGTTTTCTGCTGTTTTCTGTTGTGTTTTCTGTTGTGTTTTCTGCTGTTTTCTGCTGTGTTTTCTGCTGTGTTTTCTGTTGTGATTTCTGTTGTGTTTTCTGCTGTGTTTTCAGTTGTATTTTCTGTAGCGTTTTCTGCTGTGTTTTGCTCAACATTGACTTCTGATTGCAAATGAAAATTAATATGATACTAGAGGCTTTAATTAATCTAAGCGTGTCATCATACTGGGCCAATAAAAGGGAGTCTGCATTTAACTAGGACTTGTTATAAACAATAATAACACAAATATTTTAGTTTTTTATAGTTAACTCCTTTTGGAGGCATGACTTCTGTACTTCCCTGAAATCTGAGTTGCATGTGTGATGTCACTAATAGGTTGAACCTATCATGGTCCAGTATATGGTAACTTGTCATGTTTAGCTTCAGCATACACAGAAATCTGAGTAACTACAGTATCTACATGTCTTGAAGCTGCTGACTCGGAATTCCTGGTAAATATCAATGTATACTTGTTGACAATTTGCACATTTCATAGATCCTTGCATTCTCAATGAGGGTGAAGGTGTAGAGATGCTGATAAGCCATTTTCAGGAGTTTATTGAAATATTTGGTGGAAAACAATGTTCAAGTTTCAAGTTTCTTTATTAGTTGTCATAAAGAATACAGAATAATTTGCATGACATGTTTCTTTCTGTGTGCTCTTGAGAGTGTGCTAGATAATAACAAGATAGTATAAAATAAGTATAATAAGTATAAAATAGAAAGTCAAGAAGTCAAGTACGTAAACAAGTGTAAACAACAAAATTGTTCAGTGATATACAGTATGTACAGCTGGTACAAAATTATGAGGTATAGCTTAGCTTGTGGTGCCACCTTGTAGTGGTGAGGTGCAATAGGGAGGTGCAATAAGGAATGAGAATGATGTGCAATTTCCTTACCAATAATATAATATAAATATAAAGTGTAAAGTGTGTCTAAAGTGGTAAAGTGGTAAAGTGGGTGCTACAGTGTGTTGTTTATTACACATTACAGACAATGTATACAAATTGGTCTGTAAATATCAAAGCAGACATGGAAGATGGAACCTGCTGCCTTTTCTAGGCATGAGCTCTAGAATAGACAAATAATTAAGGTATTACCAACGTGACTGTATCTCTTCCAGACACTGAGGTCACTGGGAAACGATTCACAGAGTGGGACAAAATTATTTCAAGATTTATACGGCAGGGGAAAAGACCTAGGGGCGAATTCAGAAAGGGATTGAGCTGCTTTTTCTGACACCAAGCCGGCTCACATTGCTCTGAAACACAGTTTGCTATTCACAGAGGAGGCGCAACGGGTGAAATGAGCTAGTAACTGTGTTACATCAGCATCGCGTCCGGTGCTCTTTGCCCTTATTTAAATGAGGGCATATGGGCGGAACATGTTCCCCTTTCTATAAAAATGTACCTCGTCCAAAAACACTCCCAATTCACAATGGCCGGCGCAATCTTATTTATTATTTAAATATTGTATTCAACGTTGCCATGGCACTGCCATGTTGCCACTGACAACATCTGGTTCCTTTGTTAGTGGGAAGACTGGCATTGCATGCTGTTCACCAGTGTATTGTAATCTGGTGAGCCGGCAGACGAGAGCAAAGTGCACACAACGTGGACAAATATGGGTGATTTTGCACAAGCTCCCACGCGCGAGTGTATTCCAATCCGCGCAATAATGTTCACGGGGGTAGATCTCGTCGTGGGACACAATTTCCCAATGCATTGTCCCGTGGTATTATGCCCCCGTGGTTATATTAATTGAGGGGCGGATTTGCGGTGGTGGAGAAATGAATCAGAATCAGAAAGGTCTTTATTGCCAAGTGGTTTTCATATACAAGGGATTTGCTTTGGTCATTTTCGGTGCAACATTAGTGGACAGACATTAACAGACAGATAATACAATAAAGAGGTGGAGTAAAATAAAATGAAATATGAACTAAGTTAAGCACAATATAATACAACTATGAAATCAAATATAGGCCAGGGCTGGACAACTGTAAATTGTGGAATAATATATTGATTCCCCAACTCTCATGTAAAGACACCCCCCTCTCCTCCCCTTTGTCCCCTATCCTGTGTCCCCCCCCCCCCACCCCTCATCCCCCTTTTCACTATATAGGGCTCCTCCCGACAGCATTCTGGATCTCTACCTGGGTCATTTCAGCTGATCACCTAGGGCAGTGCTTCTCAAACTTTTTCTGTCAGGCCCCCCTTTGGCGGACCAAAATATTTTGCCCCCCCCCCCCTCGCCCCAACAAAATAGTCATGAAATGGGCCATGTTTCAATTTATTGAAATAACACCAATATCGTGACCTTTCAAATTGGCCCTATATTTTGTTTTCAGAGCTGTCATGGATGAAAAGCCAGCTTCACACAGATACTGTATGTGGTGCTGAATGGTATCAACACCTTAACTGCTGCATCATGAGATACTTGGTACTCAGCACCACACTCTGAAACTAGCTCTCCAGGTGGTATCAGATGAGATTTAAAATAGTTCTTCCAAGAGTTTGGATGGAGATGTGTCAGGAAGCTTTGTCTCAATGTTGTCTGTAAAGTTTTTTTTTATCCAGAGTAACTTGGTGATCCTTTTCTGTGTTTTATTAAATAATGATTTTCAGATTTTGAGAAATGGTATTTTCATGGAGCTGCAACATGGAGCTGCAACAATTTTCTGTAATAAAAAAAAAAAAAAAAAAAAAAAAAAAAAACGTTTTTTTTTATAAATAAATCTCAGGCCCCCCCTGTCATGCCTCTGCGCCCCCCACTTTGAGAAACACTGACCTAGGGTGAGAGCCTCAGCCATTCTCTCTAAATACTATGTGTATATTTCTATCTGTCTGGCTAATAAACCTTATTATCAGTGGTGCGTTATTGAAATCATCTGGGGTTGCACGCACCACGTGCACGCGCGCTCCCGCGAATGCGCATTTAATGTCCCCTCGCTTGAGCACAGACTAAAGACAGTGCCTAATTGCCTCTACGAATGGAATGTAACACATGTCTTCACAACAAGTTAGGTGTGAATGTATCTGAGAACGTATTTAACACACCTGACGACCGGCGCTATTGATATGCAAATAGCGAGTATTTATCTCTCCGTGCAACCCCGTCCCATGAAGAACGCATAAAAGCTTATCTCAATGTCTGTTTCAGATTTATAATGCATCTGTGGACGCGCCGGTAGGCTCGCCCTCATAAATAGGTGTCTATATCTTAGAATGTGAGCGAGGCTAGTGATAAGGAAAATGTGCTAAGTTTATTCAACTAATCATTTCTGTTTTGAAACAGTGTATGTTTTAACTCCCACGTCTCTATTGTTTTGATACGGTTACCATAGAGAAGCGTGCATCAAATATAACGTATTCTGCATAAGTGAAATGCTGGCCAAAACGGAGAGCTAAACAAACACTGCATGTAGCATGACGGTATTAGTAGTCCACATAAACAACGTTAGATTAGACTTTATAACCTTAGAATACTTTGACACAAACTATAGAGTAAAACGGTTAAGTGTAAACAATTTTTAGTTTAGGTTAACTTCTCGGTCCATCACAACCGAAGTTGTAAAACCGAAGTGCATAGATTCAAGATCATCCAATCCAAAATAACTTTAGCTCGAATGAATGCCCATTCCCTTTGAAAACAATATGTAAAAATATATAAGATGGTATATATATACATATTGTTCACACTATGGTGAGGCATGAGACATGATGTTTAGTTTACACATCCATGATTATAGTTTAACAGAGTATTTTCTATTTCCAAAATAATAGATTCGTGTCAAACTGGTGAACTTGTTCTTTTTTTAGAGATAATGAATAAATGCAGATAATGTTTTAGATGAGAGGCCAAATCATGCCTCCTCTTTTCCAGAGTAACATTGATGAGATATCAGGGTTCCCACGCTTGCCTTGACATTTTTTTCCATGCTACCTCCTGATTTTCCAGGTACCATATTAAGTGATGATCTATAGGCCCCTGAAGCTTTCCGCCCCCATCCGCGCCCCCCTCCCCTCACACACACACAACCCCCTAGGACACCTGACTACTTACTTGATTTAAAAGATGTGCCAGTCAAGACTACATTGTAAATGCTTAGAGATTATGTCTTATTGATAATATCAATGCATGAAATAATGCAACAAGCTGTGTAGATGAACAACAATTTATTGAACTGGAACTTTGAAACACATGAGCACTAAGGCTGAGCCCGAACGTTCGAACGTTTGTTCGTTACGCTGACATTCGGACTTTAATTAATGGGTTTGAACGTTCGGTGAAAAAAATATAAAGGAGGCGCACGGGGTTGAAGCGATGTGAAGAGGCGGCGCTCGGCTCAACCAGTATGGTCTGCCGGGCTGTAGCTGGATACTATTGTCTCAACCAGAGCTCTCAACCAATGCAATAGAACAATTTTGATTGACAGGCGATTCTGCCAATTACGTCACACCGCTTGCACCCGCCTCTGCTGTTACCACCAATCGGCAAGCGTTTATTCGTTTTTTACTTCCGGCAATGCCGCCATTGATCTGCTTGCGAGAAGCACAACAGACTTACCGTAGCTAATACGTTAGCTCCCCGCCGAGAACGTAGATGAGGATGACCAAACGAGTCATAATGATTTTACTGCAACGAATGTTATAATAAAACAAAGCCTTTCTATACATGTGTCTGATTGAAAACGTTATTAACAGACTGCAGAATGGGTACAACTCAGGGCTCTTATGAGCAACGGAAGCCCAAGGGGACGGCTGGGGCGCATGGTGCTCCCACTTAGGTGGGAGCACCATGGTTGACCGATGCCCAGGACGGGCGCGCATCCGTGGGGTAAGACGGCCGGTGAGAGCGCAGCACGGAGCCAATGGCAGTGACATGATGGGAATAGCCAGACTCTGAGGACGAGTGCTTGCTGCTATGTTTGGGTAAATAACATGCTGATGTTATTGAACGTGTAACACTAACTATATAACGTTAATGCCACAAAACGAATGCCTTTGTTTATCTAGCCCCTTACGTGACTGCGGTGTGCAAGGGCTATTGTTTATTATAAGTAGTAACTTTGATGCAGTAGCTTGTTTATTTTCTTCTGAGTGCTTTGTTTAATTACATGTTTACATGAACAGCCACCACTGTAAACAACGTGTTTTTCACCAATAGACTATGCAATGCCGCCCTCCGTAGGATCTATAATAATACAATAAAAAAAGTATATATATATTAAAAAAAAAAAAAAAAAAAAATGATTAAAAAATATTTTAATTAAAAAAATTAAAAAAAACCTGGTGAACGTTCGAACCATAAAAACAGGGTTCGGGGACAGCCTTAATGAGCACTGGGATTGATATATGTTCTCTCTTCCACTCCTCTCCTATCTCATCCTGTCCTCTTCTCTCCACACCTCCCCTCTTGTGTCTGCTCCTGTCTTCTCTTCTCAACTCCTCTCCACTCTTCTCCCTTTTCCTGTCATCCTCTACTCTCTTCTCCTCCTCTTTCATCTTCACCCCTCTTCTCTTCCTCCTCCCTCTTTCCTTTATTATTAGTCTTATTAGATTATGAGTCTTATAGAAGGGGTAGTATACCTACTCTTCTTTTGTAAATCAAACTAATGAACCTAAAAGGGAAAACATAAGGCTGGTTCCCCCAGTGGTTCCTCAGTACAGCAACCCCACTAGTAAGCTTAGCTTAACCATTCTCCGCCACCACTTTGATTCGTCCTAATCCATTCTCTGCCAGCTCTATTTGTCTATGGAGATGTTCATCTACTTTGCAGGGCTATAACTTTTTAAATTGTATTGCTAAATTGACATTACTATGGCCCATTCAACATCGATTAGCTATCGTTCAGGATGTAGGAAGGTTTTACTTTTTCATTCACACATTCAGACTAAAATACCGTCCAGAGTATAAATATGTTTTTATCGTTTTCTGCTGTATTTCATAGAACGTGAGATATAGCCATTTATGCATATATTAGATCATCAAATGCAGTTTGATAGCTATTGACGTCAGATGAAAAATGTCAATTGTACAAGGTCCTAAACGTCATGACTCATCATCTGCTGGTGACCGGAGGAGGGGGGGTCGTTTATAATGCAATGACCGACGTTAAATGATTCATGTTGTATGGGTGATATATAGATTAGAGCAGTTTGTATGGTTAATAATAATCAAAAACGCTGAAACTCACTGCAGCTTCCTCTTACCGTTGGGTGATCAGCGTGGAGCAAAAAGATCGCTATTATGGGATGTTGATCTAGATGAACCATTTCCGGGTTGTATAATACTATATACGTCCAAATAACGCTGTTTATTGAGTTATGGCAACCGATCGATTATCCAGTGTGTCGAGATGGAGCCCCGGGAGCGATAGCGAGTGGCGGACGGAATAGGGGGGACACCAAGCACTTCCGGCCCCACTTCCGGTTTGGCCGATCGGCCACCGGGTGGCGATATTGAACCATTGGAGAGTTGAGTGGAGATCCACAGGACCCGTCAAGGATCCGTCGGTGAAATATGAATACCATGACAGAAATTTGAAATATTGATCTCGATGACGGCGTAATCCGTCATTGGCAGATTAAGCATGGCGAGGAATGACTGCTTAATCCGTCATTGGCGAAAAAAGGGTTAACAGTATAGATTTTAGGGATGCTTGATATTGGCTTTTTTACCGATACCGATATTGTCCAACTCTTAATTTCCGATACCGATATCAACCGATACCGATATATGCAGGGTTCCCCCCCCCCCCCCCCCCAAAAACAGAATAATTTCAGGTAATTAACATTACATATCTCTTGTCGTGTAATTAACACAACATTATGCATCATTTGACAATAAATAAAATAATAGTTTGTTCTTACTTGCTTGCATGGGTAAATAAAGGTTAAATAAATGAAAAACATTTTAATAAAAAAATTGGAAAACCAATACCGATATTTTCCGATATCACATTTGTATGCCAATATCGGCCCATAATAACGGACATCCCAAGTATAGATGTATAGAATCAGTCTAGGCATGATCAATGATTTAAAAGAAAATTCTCACCCCAAATGTTCCTATTTAGTAGTATAATCTTTTTTAAGAAAAAAACGAAAAATCACAGAATGAATGTTACAGAATTTATCAAGACTAGACTATAATTCATGTCAACTAGTATAGAAGTAATGTCACAGCCAAATGTGAAAATGTATTGGTAGTTAGCTAGCAATGCAAGCTAGCCAACACTAACTAGTAGCTAGTTAGTTAGCAAACTGAATGTTGGCTAGTAAGATTGCACTCCATGTGCTTGCATCATTAACTAAATCCAAATTCAAAACAAACTCAAACTCAAGTTGCTAGCTAGTTAGCAAGATTGCACTGCTTACTATAACGTTGATAAACCCAGGTTTACAACACAGTTAAAACACAGCTACAGTACTTACATTTGAGGATAAACTTGCATAAGAAGTTTCACTGTAGATGTCAAGGTAGGGCTGGGCGATAAAATGATAACGATAACAATCGCGATAAATTATTTCCTCGAAATAAACATGAAACGTGGTCGCAAAGTTTCGATATATCGATTTTCCAAGCTTGGATATGAGCACACGCACTAACAACCAATCAGTGAAGGAGATGGCCGAGAGCGAAGGAGACCCGGAAGGAGACCCAGAGGTAGGACTCACTCAACAACAAGGCTTGCTAGGCTAATTAGCTTGCACGGCGCTGTTTTATATATTTACGTGCCGAGTATGTGTGTGGTGTGAATTCTGAGACCACGTTTATAGTAGTGTGGGGTATACAGTGGACGTCGTTTCAATATATTGTGGCGGAAGAGAGTATTTTAGTGTCATATTTAGCACATTGTCATGGAATACACCGCTTAGAAACAACAGGCTGGCTAGGATAACTAGCTTGCATGGCGCTGTTTTATATATTTACGTGCCGAGTATGTGTGTGGCGTGAATTCTGAGGCCACGTTTATAGTAGTGTGGGGTATACAGTGGACGTCGTTTCAATATATTGTGGCGGAAGAGAGTATTTTAGTGTCATATTTATTACATTGTCATGAGATACTCTGCTTGTCGGCTAACTGCTAACGTGCGCAGACTGATGACGACATTAACTCGACTCGAGACATTCGCAGCAGCATAATAAGTTAATTAAACTTGACAGACATTATATCGATGATAATTATCGATATCGAATTATGTGAAAATAATTTTATAATTTTATCGCAATAACGTTTTTGGTCATATCGCCCAGCCCTATGTCAAGTAGGGCTGGGCGATATGACGATATTATATAAATATCGGGTACAGTTCATTAACGATACACTTTTTAAACGTATCGTGGATATCGTGATGTTTTGCCCAAGAGGCTTGTGTCGCGTCAATCTGGTCCACACGTTGACACTTTTGAACAGCGCCGCCCCACACACACACTACTGCATCAAAAGTTACTACTTATGATAACAAAGGCATTCGTTTTGTGGCATTAACGTTATATAGTTACACTTTCAATAACATCAGCGTATTTACATAGCAACGTTCGAGGTCGACCTAGATATAGCAAGCATTAGTCGTTCATATCTCAGCCCGTGCTGACTCAGTTGTGCCCATTCTGCGGTCTGTTAATAAAGTTTTCAATCAGACAGATGTATGGAAAGGCTTTTATTATAACATCCGTTGCAGTAAAATCATTATGCCTCCAGTCGTTTAGTCATTCTGCGGAGCTAAAAGCTAAACGTTGGCCGCGGCGAGCTACCGCTGCCATTGTTGTTGTCATTGAGCTCTCCAATGGCGGAAGTAAAAAATGAATACGCGCTTGCCGATTGGTGCTAAGAACAGCAGGGCGGGTGCAAGCGGTGTGATGTAATTGGCAGACGCGACTGTCAATCAAAATGATTCTGTTTGCCGTCTGAATGAAAACGTTATTAACAGATTGCAGCATGGGTACAATACAGTACAGCTCAATACAACAACAGTCAACAGTGGACTGGAGGATGCAGACCAGAGAAAGACTTTCGTCTTGTTTACATCAGGGTCCCCCATTTTCAATTCATCATATTTCATATCTAAATCATATAATATCTCATTGCTAAATATATGCAATATATAATCTAATAATCCAATAATCTAAATCTAATATATAATATAAAAATGCTAAATGTGTGAGGTTTTTGTCCGTTGCTCACCTACTCGCTCTGTTCCTTTAAGCCTACTCGCTCGTTTCCTTTAGTTTTCTGTTAATCAATTGCATTCCCCTATTCACACGCTTCTTCCCGTAGACGCCGTTTGATTGGTGCTCCCCCAACCTCACGCTTGTCAATCTCATCCCGCAGCTGTCACAGCTTGTCAATTAAGCATTCCTCTGATTATTTATACCCCGTTTCCCCATTCAAGTTTTGTTGGATCGTTTTGATATTTCATTAGCATTCGCCGTTCCTTCCTTGCCTGCTGTTTTTCCCTGTGCTTTGCCTCCAGGATATTCAAGAAGTATTCCGCTTGGACAACCAGTTCCCCGTGGCGACACGCTCGCCCCTTTGATCCTACTCTCTTTACGCACAGCGCCTGGGTGAGTTTTTATGACTGTCTTTGCTCCTATTCGTTTTTCGTGTGTTTAAAGACACTGAAGATATCCTGCTTTTTATCAGACTGTCACTCACCCAGTGTCAGCTTTTTTGGATTGTTCATTGGGATAATATTTGGCCTTAACATCGCTCTACTGTGTGTATTCACACCGAAGATATTATCACTTGGAATTGTATTGGGACTTCGCTCACTGTGTGTATTCACACCGAAGATATTGTCACTTGGAGAATTATTGGGACTTCGCTCACAGTGTTTATTTGCACCGAAGATTCAATCACGTGGATTTGTGTTTGGGACGTTACTCACAGTGTGTATATACACCGAAGATTCATTCACTTGGATTACTCTGTTTTTGGGACAAGTCACTTCTCCTGTCACCTGCTCTGTTCCCCACTGTACTCTGAGCTAACCCGCTCCCTCTCTCCCTCTCGGTCCCGTTTACCACCTGGGAGATCTGCCGAGAGAAATCTGCAGAGCGGCTCTGACGACTCCGTCTGCTTCCCCAGACGAACCATCCCGGGAGAAGCTGCAGAGCAGCAACATTCATCTATGCTTGTATCCCAGTCTTTGTTTGTTCTCTCCCAAGTTTATGCTGTTTATTTAGTGTAAATAAACAAGCCCTTGTTTTTGGCAACTCTGAATCAACTCTCTTGTGTCGTTGCGTTTGGGGTCGGTGTCAAACCATAACATTACGATCCAACCAAAATGACGACCCCAGCCGACACAGAGAGAGTCAGAACAGCACTAGCTAATCAGATCGAGTTGACCAAGGATCACAGTCACCAACTAGAGAGGGCTGCGGCTGCGGTGCATGATCTCAGGGAACAGGTCCTGCCTATTCAAGGGTCCCTGGCCGCTCTGGCTGGACAACAGTCAAGTATACTCGGTCAGCTTCACACGCTGAGCGACACCGTTAACGCTTTAATTTCCTCACTTCCTTCAGGAGCATTCCCCGCAGCCCCAGCAGTTCCCACGCTTCCCGATCCCGCACCTCGGGAACCCCGTCTCTCCGTCCCACGGCTGTTTGACGGCAATCCCGAGGAGTGTGCCACATTCATCATGCAATGTGAGTTGGTTTTCCGTCATCAACCCAGTCGATTCACTTCTAGAGGAGCCCAAGTGGCCTATATCAGTGGTTCCCAAAGTCGGGGTCGCGACCCAAAGGTGGGCCGCGAGCAGCCACGGATGGGCCGCGAGATGATTTAAATTCTTTCTTTTCTTCTTTTTTTTTTTTTAGGCCACTGAACTTAGAAGCAGGCCAGGACAGTGTTTCTAGTTGTATTCTAAAATTCTATTCTATTGTATTCTAAAATGTGACTATATGGTTTTATATTAACTTAATAAATAAACAAAAACGAAAAATCTACTTATTTCAACGAACATTTCAAACTAAATAACAGATTATGCACATAAAACACTGAAAACAACCGAAGCAACAATAGTATTTTAATGAGGCTATTATTATTATTATCATTATTATTTTGCAACAAGTTAGCCCTCTCATAAATAGCACATATAAATGAATAACTAACTTGAACTAACTTAATAGGATTGAAGTGATATTTAGCGTAAAAAATCGGTCACCTAAAAAAAAAAAAAAAAAAAAAAAGCCAGACGATGTGCATTGGGCCGCGGCTCTCTGACGCCTTATTTTCTGGGCCCCGGCCTGAAAAGTTTGGGAACCCCTGGCCTATATGACAAACTTGCTTTCAGGCCGGGCTGCCCAGTGGGTCACTTGCTCCTGGGCAATGGATGCAGATTTTTGTTTCTCCTATCCAGACTTCGTGGCTGAGCTCCGCAGGGTGTTCCACCATCCAGCCCGTGGTCTGGACCCTGGAGCCCGGTTGGGTACCTTCCGACAGGGGAGCGGCGGGGTGACTGACTACGTCCTGGAGTTTCGACTGGCGGCGGTGGAGAGTGGATGGAACGACCCTGCACTTCGCCTAACCTTCTTGAGGGGGCTCAGTGACGCAGTCAGGGACCAGCTCGCTACCCGGGAGGAGCCTGACTCCCTCGAGGACCTGTTTAGCCTCGCCATCCGCATCGACGGACGCCTCCAGGAGAGAGGGCGTGAGAGGACCCGACTGTTACCTCCTGAGGGACCCCGGACCCCCCGTACTCATGACGTTACTGCTGGTCGCCCTGCCCTCAACACGACTGGTGGTAGCGTACCCTCCCGTTCGGTTCGCGAGGAGGAACCCATGCAGCTGGGACGCTCTCATCTGAGCCAGGCTGAACGTGAGGCGAGGTTCAGGTCCGGTCTCTGCCTCTACTGCGGAAGGGAGGGACACCGAATCGCCAACTGCCCCACCCGGCCAAAAGACCAGGCTCGCCGAGACCCCGGGAAATCCTGGTGAGCCGTTTTTCCCATTCCCAGAGCCGCGCACCACCTGGCCATCTGATGAGCGTCACCCTGGCCTGGGCGGACCAACGAGCCACGGTGGAGGCACTCATCGACTCTGGGGCAGACGAGAATTTCCTCGACTTCGAGTTTGCTACCCGAGCCAACATTCCACTTGAGGACCTTGTGAGGCCTTTGGAGATCTTTGCATTGGACCAACACCGCCTGGCCGACATCTCTCAACGCACCTGCCCAGTCGTGCTGACCATCGCTGGGAACCACGTTGAGAGAATCCAGTTCCTGATCACCCGATCCCCTCTAGTCCCGGTGGTCCTGGGTAGGCCCTGGCTCGCGCTGCACGAGCCCCACATCGCCTGGTCCTCCGGTACCATCAAGGGCTGGAGCTCCTCCTGTCACGCCCTGTGTCTGCAGGCGGCGTCCTGTCCCCCGCCCCGGAGGCCCGCTGGTGAGTCGCCTCCGGACTCTTCATCCATACCTCCCGAGTACCACGACCTCTTGGAGGTTTTTAGTAAGTCCAGGGCTCAGGCCCTTCCACCCCATCGCCCTTACGACTGCGCCATCGACCTCCGCCGAGGGGCTCCCCTTCCCGGCAGCCGCCTTTACAGTCTGACCGTTCCGGAGAAGAAGGCGATGGATCAGTACATCTGAGTCCTTGGAAGCAGGACTCATTCGGCCTTCCTCCTCCCCGGTGGCGGCCGGTTTCTTCTTTGTTGGGAAGAAGGACGGGGACCTTCGACCCTGCATCGACTATCGCCAGCTCAACGAGATCACCATCAAGAACAAGTACCCCCTTCCTCTCATGAACTCCACCTTCGAGCCACTCACCCAGGCTACCGTCTTTACCAAGCTGGACCTCCGGAGTGCCTACCATCTTGTCCGTATCCGTGAGGGCGATGAGTGGAAGACCGCCTTCAAGACCCCCAGGGGCCACTACGAGTACCTGGTGATGCCGTTCGGCCTCACCAACGCCCCGGCGGTATTCCAGGCACTCATGAACGACGTCCTTCGTGACATGCTGGAGGTGTTCGTGGTGGTGTACCTGGACGACATCCTCATCTTCTCCAGGACCCTCGAGGAGCACATCCAGCATGTCCGCCGTGTGCTGGAGCGCCTCCTCCACAATCGGCTCTTCGTCAAGGCGGAGAAGTGCCGTTTCCACTACGACTCCGTCGACTACCTGGGCTTCATCGTTGAGAAGGGCTTGACCCGAGCGGATCCTCGCAAGATCCAAGCTGTGGAGGATTGGCCTGAACCCACCACTCGGAAGGAGTTACAGAGTTTCCTCGGGTTCGCCAACTTCTACCGAAGGTTCATCCGGAACTACAGTCAGGTGGCGGAGCCGCTTACCAGACTGACCTCTCCCGCTCTGCCGTTCGACTGGTCCCCAGCGGCATGTGCTGCGTTCCGCTCCCTCAAGAAGAGGTTCACTTCCGCCCCTATCTTGCTCCACCCTGACCCCAAGAGACAGTTCATTGTAGAGGTGGACGCCTCGGATACTGGACTGGGGGCTGTCTTATCCCAGCGTTCGCCTACGGACCAGAAGGTACATCCTTGCGCCTTCTACTCGCGTCGGTTCCTCCCTGCCGAGAGGAACTACGACACCGGCAATCGGGAGCTGCTGGCGGTCGTGGCTGCGTTGGAGGAGTGGCGTCATTGGCTTGAGGGGGCCGAGGAGCCTTTTACCATCTGGACGGACCACAAGAACCTGACGTTCATCCGCGCTTCCAAGCGCCTCAACGGTCGGCAGGCGAGATGGGCCAGTTTCCTCAGTCGGTTCGACTTCTCGCTGACTTTCCGTCCTGGTTCCCGCAACACGAAGGCCGACTCCCTGTCCCGGTTACACTCCAAGGGGGCTCCACCCTCTGAGGACCCGACTCCCATCCTCCCGGAGGCCAGGGTGGTTGGAGCCATCACCTTGGGCATCGAGGGGGTGGTTAGACGTGCCCTACGCTTCCAGCGTGCTCCAATCAACGTTCCGATTCATCGTCTCTTCGTCCCCGACTCTGTCCGGTCCCGGGTGCTGCTATGGGGCCATACCAGCCGGTTCGCCTGCCACCCGGGCTTCCATCGCACGTTCTCCTTCCTGGCTCGTCGTTTCTGGTGGCCCACCATGCGGAACGACGTCAAGGAGTTCATATTGGCCTGCGCGGTCTGTGCCCGCAGCAAGGCCTCGCACCAGGCACCCTCCGGGCTTTTACAGCCACTTCCCGTTCCTAGCCGTCACATGTGGCGCTAGACTTCGTCACAGGTCTTCCCTCCTCCCAGGGGAACACTTGCCTTCTGACCGTGGTGGATCGATTCAGCAAGGGGGTTCACCTCGTGGCCCTTTCCAAGCTTCCCTCGGCGGCCGAGACGGCGGACCTCCTGACTCACCACGTGTTCCGCCTTCATGGTTTTCCCCAGGACATCGTCTCTGACCGGGGGCCCCAGTTCACCTCCCAGGTATGGCAGGCTTTTTGCAAGGGATTGGGGGCGACGGTCAGTCTTTCCTCTGGTTATCATCCCCAGACTAACGGACAAACGGAGAGGATGAACCAGAGCGTGGAGTCTGCTCTTCGGTGTGTGGCAGCCGAGAGACCAGCTTCCTGGAGCCGTTTCCTTCCCTGGGTTGAGTACTCCATCAATTCCATGGTCAGTTCCGCCACCGGCCTCTCACCATTTGAAGTTTCCCTGGGCTACCAACCCCCTCTTTTCCCCGCACAGGAGACGGAAGTGGCAGTTCCCTCCATGCAGGTCCACCTCGACCGCTGCCGACGGGTCTGGGAGATCACCAGGACCGCGCTGCTCCGGACATCAGAGCGCGCCTGTCGTGGGGCCGACCGGCGCCGGGTTCCTGCGCCGATTTACCACCCTGGGCAGAGGGTGTGGCTCTCCGCGAAGGACCTCCCGCTTCGGTCCTTGGCCAAGAAGCTTAACCCCCGTTTCGTCGGACCTTTCGAGGTCCTGAAGGTACTCAGTCCGGCGGCCCTGCGTCTGAAACTTCCTGCGTCCATGCGCATTCACCCCGTTTTCCATGTCTCCCGGGTTAAGCCCGTCTCCCTTAGTCCCCTGATGCCTCCAGCTCCTGATCCTCCGCCTCCCGAGATGGTGGATGGTCACCCCCAGTGGCAGGTCCGCCGGTTGATGGGCGTTCGACGGCGGGGTCGGGGGTTCCAGTACCTGGTGGACTGGGAGGGTTACGGCCCTGAAGAGCGGAGCTGGGTCTCCCGACAGCTCATCGTGGATCCCGGCTTGATCACTGACTTCCATCGTGCCCATCCTGACGAGCCGGGTCGGCCTGGTCGCCGGGTGGCTCCCATGGAGGGGGGGGTACTGTGAGGTTTTTGTCCGTTGCTCACCTACTCGCTCTGTTCCTTTAAGCCTACTCGCTCGTTTCCTTTAGTTTTCTGTTAATCAATTGCATTCCCCTATTCACACGCTTCTTCCCGTAGACGCCGTTTGATTGGTGCTCCCCCAACCTCACGCTTGTCAATCTCATCCCGCAGCTGTCACAGCTTGTCAATTAAGCATTCCTCTGATTATTTATACCCCGTTTCCCCATTCAAGTTTTGTTGGATCGTTTTGATATTTCATTAGCATTCGCCGTTCCTTCCTTGCCTGCTGTTTTTCCCTGTGCTTTGCCTCCAGGATATTCAAGAAGTATTCCGCTTGGACAACCAGTTCCCCGTGGCGACGCGCTCGCCCCTTTGATCCTACTCTCTTTACGCACAGCGCCTGGGTGAGTTTTTATGACTGTCTTTGCTCCTATTCGTTTTTCGTGTGTTTAAAGACACTGAAGATATCCTGCTTTTTATCAGACTGTCACTCACCCAGTGTCAGCTTTTTTGGATTGTTCATTGGGATAATATTTGGCCTTAACATCGCTCTACTGTGTGTATTCACACCGAAGATATTATCACTTGGAATTGTATTGGGACTTCGCTCACTGTGTGTATTCACACCGAAGATATTGTCACTTGGAGAATTATTGGGACTTCGCTCACAGTGTTTATTTGCACCGAAGATTCAATCATGTGGATTTGTGTTTGGGACGTTACTCACAGTGTGTATATACACCGAAGATTCATTCACTTGGATTACTCTGTTTTTGGGACAAGTCACTTCTCCTGTCACCTGCTCTGTTCCCCACTGTACTCTGAGCTAACCCGCTCCCTCTCTCCCTCTCGGTCCCGTTTACCACCTGGGAGATCTGCCGAGAGAAATCTGCAGAGCGGCTCTGACGACTCCGTCTGCTTCCCCAGACGAACCATCCCGGGAGAAGCTGCAGAGCAGCAACATTCATCTATGCTTGTATCCCAGTCTTTGTTTGTTCTCTCCCAAGTTTATGCTGTTTATTTAGTGTAAATAAACAAGCCCTTGTTTTTGGCAACTCTGAATCAACTCTCTTGTGTCGTTGCGTTTGGGGTCGGTGTCAAACCATAACAAAATGCATGGGTATTTTATTTTGTCTTTAATGTTAGCTTGCAAACTCAAATACTGTCTTGGTAAGCCTCATAATGAATTGTTTGGGGAAAAAAAGAAAAACATTGTGATGCGTATCGTGTATCGCCGAAAGGTCAGAAAATATCGTGATATCATATTTAGGCCATATCGCCCAGCCCTAATGTCAAGGCTCCCGTGTTGGCTGGGAAATGCATGTATTTGACCCTTCTATTGAGATCGCGAGTAATGTTATTATTCCTTAAGTCCACCAATGCGAAACTATACTTTTAAAGTCCATATCACCAAGTTGCCTGTATCAAATTCCAACATCCAATATACCATATAGGATGCCAAGAGCATGCTCTATAGGGATGGGTACCGAATTCGGTACTTTTGAGGTACAGAACCGAAACACGTCGGTACTACAGAGTATCGAATCAAGTGAGAAACCGAAAATAAAAATAAAGAAAAAATAAAAATAAACTTTTTTTTCTTTTTTTACTTTTTTTTACTTTTTTTTTCATGTCAACGTTCACACGCACAATATATGCTTACCTAGGATTTGACTTGATTCAACAACAAAGCAGTCGGAGCAATGACAAGCCGAAAACTGTCGAAATTGTAGTTATTTGAAGTTTGGATTTTTTTTTTACGACTGAGGTAGGTAAATTAAATTTCTTGAGACTGAAGTACCGAAAAAAGGTACCGTTGGGTACCGGTATCGATTCACAGGTACCGGTACCGGTATCGGTTCAAATGTGAAAGGTACCCATCCCTAATGCTCTACAACATGGGATCATCCATTTCTATCTACAGTAAAAGCTGTTCACATGTAAAGGGTTTTTATAAACTCATCTTAATGTTGTGCTCAATAGTTTCATTGTATTACTATTTTACACATCATCCAATACAATTTTCCAGGACAACTGTTTCTATTTCCATGTAAGTGTTCACTTTTGCTCAGTTTCCATGACTTTTCCATACCTGGAAAATGAAAAAATTAATTCCATGTTTTCCAGGTACCGTGGGAACCCTGGATATGTATATTGTGTGAGATGATAAAATTGATGAAAACTAGATGATGTGTTTTGAACTCACAATCAAGAAGAACACACTCAAAATGGTCTTAGAGGAGTGGGAAATTAACATGTTTTTTTGTGTTTACAGGAAGCAAGCAGACAATCAAGAAGACAGACTGTTTTGCATTGTTTAGCCACTCAATTGTATCACAAAAGACATACCACAGTGAAACTCAAAATGATTTGCATGTGAACATGAGATTCAGCAGAGGACAGTTTGGAGCTAAAGGGAAATCAATTGACCGTTCAAAATAAATCTACATCATGTAAATTGTGTTTTACAAGAACAAAGACGATAGCGGACGCTATTCAGAATGGGCACTTGAAAACCGCAGGGCAGGAGGCAAACAAAGCTATGCAAAAGCCTGCACTCTGACCACATGAAGGGGCTCGACCCACCATGAGCTCCACAGAAACCAAGAACACTAAAGATGCAGATTTTCTCTTTGTTCCCACAGAGACTCACCTGATAATGGATGACAACAGGGAACCACAGAATAGTATGAATGCAATGTTTTAAAATGAACATATCCTTGTTCATTTATTTAACATGAATTAGACACAGGTGATGATATTGCAGTTATGAAAAGCTACCTAGTTCCCATACTAACAAAATAACATAACTTGCATACTATCTCCTCCTTCTATTCTCTGCTTATAACCACTAAATCCTTGCTATTTCAAGTACTTTCCATGACTGCAAATATCAAACCACCAGGAGGTACACAATGATTATCAACATGTACAAGGTGTACATTTACATTGATCATTTAGCTGACACTTTTATCCAAAGCGACTTACAGGTTCTGTGCGACAGGTCACCAGGAAGGGCACAACTCTATCAGCTGAGTAACAATGTTCATCAAAGTGTTGAGTGCTACAGTGTAGGTCAGTTTATTAGGACAAGTGCATGACAGTAAGGTTAGTTAAGGTTAGATTTATTTTTATCAGTTGCAAAAATGCACATGATATATTATAGGATAATTGAATTAATGCTACTTAAGAGTAGATGAGAAAATGAATCATTGTTTTCATGCAAAATAACTGACTGCCTAGATTTTATGTTTTTCTCTATGCTAATATCGTGTCACATGAGCCACACTAGAGGTGTGAGAGATATCTGTGTTTTTTCAATGTATATTTGGTTTATAACTGATATATAGAGACAAGCTTTAAGAGGGTAATACCATTATCATCATTACCATTATCATCAGGGTTTGCATGTGTGTCTGTCTCTAGTCAAACTAGACAGAGAGCCATAGGGCTCCGAGGTCATCGGCAGGGTGGTAACATAAACAAGCTGATACCGGCACAGAGCGAGGGAGAGGGGTGACATCCTTAATGAAACAGTAGAAACTGCGTTTCGATGTGTGTAAAGGTTAAACGCGGTTGTCATGACAGCGCGTCGCATGACAACCAGAAGACAAGGCCTGAGCCACTATTGGACTGAATAACAGCAGAGACGATAGCAATCAAAATACAATCTGATAACACCTGGGCTGAGGCTTCTGTTTATATCAATAAACAACGCTCTTTCAAGAAAGGTATGCTGTCAATGTGTCGAATTCTTACAAAGGTGGTGAATTATTATGGTTTGCGGATCGCACTAACGGGGAGAGATAAGGATGGTATCAGCCAGTATATGAGACGTCAGGATCATTAAAAGTACACAACGCAGAGGGACCATGGAGAGGTGATAACACAAGAAGACGTGATACTGGCCGATTGATCAGAATCTAACAGGTGTGAGGAAAGCCAGAGAAATCGTGACAAGGTAAGTATCCTGAGCAGGGAGCGAAATTCACCGGCCAGTGGCGGGTAGATGGGAAGAATCTACCCGCCAAGCATATTTCTTACCTGCCAACTTTTTTTTGATAAATATTTTTTTTATTATTATTTTATATAATTTTTTTTTAATAAAATATATATATTATATAATCATACTTGTGATTGTGTTATCTGCGAGACATCGCCACCTCGCTGTCTGCAAACAGCTCCACTGTCTGTGTGTATACTCAAGTGGCCTCCAGCTCCAGCAAGGATTCCCCGGCGCTGCAGCTGGACCCTAAACGCTACATTCAGCATGCAAAAGGATTCTCCTGAGCTACAGCTGGACCTATTCAGCAGCCCTCACTCATGCGATGTAAGCCAGGGACTCGAATACGCATGTTGTTGTTGTAGGACATTGATGCCAGGAGCTATCTGTAGCTACTGCTGGATGGCGTTGGGACAACGCCTCAGTGAACTATTTAGTTTACTGCGACATTTCATAGTGACTAGTGAGCTACCTAGCCAACGGAGGTATTATGCACTGGACTATTGCTGGAGGATTTGTTGATGTCTGGAGCTATCAGTAGCTAGCCGGCTGGATAACGTTACACAATGCCTCATGTATTAAACTAAGTGAATAGTTGACTGGGTCATTTTGTAACGGTAGCTAACGTTATCTCACGAAGGTCCCACACTGACTAGACTAACGTCACGGTGACTCGGAGGCAATAGCCTCTGTTTACATGCAGGCATACAGAAACAGGTGGGGAGGGGGTAGGAGCAGCAGCAGCAGCAGCAGCAGCAGCAGCAGCAGCAGTGCGCGGTGCGCTGCATGTCTGTGCTGAGACAGCGAGTGAGAAGTAACTCCGCTAAAGAATTGGATCATGATTTTCGGTTTTCACATGACTATTTGATTGCCCGCCACATGGCGGTTAGACCTCTCAGTGGGAGGCGCCAAACGTAAAAACTGAGCGCAAATGGCGGGTGGCGCTCTCTAGTTTCGGTCCCTGATCCTGAGGTACACCCATCGGACGCATCCTGAGGTAAGATCAACTTCAATTTGACATCACAGATTATAAAGAGACATTTTTTTCTGATTCCATGCAAAGATCGGATCCAAACGATATAAAATGCATGATGGTATTACACAATTAATTGAATTAACCCTAAATGATTTTCCTCTTTAACAGAACGGTGTTGAATCATGTATATAAGGAGTTGTCTAAGGCAGGTTTTTATCATCCTCAGATCATATATTGGTGAGAGGACAGGACGAGTGAGACGATGCGTGACCTGAACCACGAACGACAACGGGACCAGGCAAAGAGGAACACAACCCAGAGACCTGAGTGACCCACAACAGCAGAGAACCACGAAGGACACCGCCTAGGAGCTGCGGCCACAACCAGGGCGACGACAGCAACCGTGGGAGAGCCACCATCCAACCCAGCCCACACGACACAGACGTCCCCAAGGAAGGGGAGCACAGACAAGAAGGACGACATGCGGCCTCACCCCGGCGGCCCACGGCAGACCAAACCCATCACCTGCAGAAGGGAACTAGAGCCCTGACCATCAAGGTGGATTCCGATGATAAGATTGTCATCCGTGTGAGAGAGAACGTCATGCTGACTGGCCGCTACACCGGCAAACCCTCGCCCTCCATCAAGTGGTACCGCAATGACGAGGAGTGGAAGGCAGAGCAGCACAACACGTTAAAGAACGCCCTGACCACCATGTCTCTGGGCCTGATAAAGGCCAAGCGTGAGCACAGTGGCAGATATGTGATAGTGGTGGGAAACAACACAGGCTCCAGGAAAATTCAGATTCATGCCTTCACAAACAAGAACTGTTTCACAAATTTCATATGTATCTGGAAAATTATGAACTAAGAATGTGATGAAATACAATCAGTAAGATTGCACTAACCAATTTTGGTTGGGTATCACTATGTTTGTATGTGTACGACCATGATTTTAGCTCCCATAGATATTATCATGAAGACACATAGCCAACACCTAAATGTCTGATTCACGACGTGAGCGACTGGAAGTAAGCCAAGATTTGCACAGCTATAGTTTATGTTGTTTGTTATTTGATATCAGAGTTGCGGACCACTCATTAGGATAGATATAGGTATTTGAGATTATTAATAAAAGAAAAGGGTGATATTCACACATCTCTGATATCAAAATAACACACAGACCTCAGTCCAGTCAATCAAGTCACGAATCACGCCATAAATATTTCTATTTCAAACTGTTATGCCAACCACCAGATTAAGGTTTTGAATTGATTTTCATTCAATAATCCGGTAAACCAACAGATCACATTGGCCAAAATTTTCATTATTTTAATTGTTTTCTATTCATTCATTATCTGATAACCGATGGATTACAGCGATCTCATTCTTTTACCATGTCTATTCACTTTTCAATATTTTGCTTGTTCCAAATAATCCTGGTATATATTAATCTCACCCACATTATGAAGAGAAAAACGGACCAACTGTGGAATAATATATTGATTCCCCAACTCTCATGTAAAGACACCCCCCTCCCCTTTGTCCCCTATCCTGTGCCCCCCCCACCCATTTGACCTATCAAATGGGACCCCCTCCTCCCCCTTTTCACTATATAGGGCTCCTCCCGACAGCATTCTGGGTATCTACCTGGGTCATTTCAGCTGATCACCTGGGGTGAGAGCCTCAGCCATTCTCTCTAAATACTATGTGTATTTCTATCTGTCTGGCTAATAAACCTTATTATCTTGATCTCGGTTGACTGAGAACGTTCTTCAGGATATCCACAATATCCCACAAAATAAAGAGGTTGAATCAAATTAAATGGGATATAAACTAAATATAGCACAATTAACAATAGAATATAGTACAATTATAAGTAAAAATTGTTATAGGAATAGGACATGACAGACAGATGAAATGACGAAAGACGAAGACAAAAACAAAGGATGTGTCATGAAAAGAAAAAATTAGGCAAGCTACATTACGAAGTAAACTAAATAGAATACAAAATAAACAGAATACTTATGGTGAAAAATACTGTTATGTCTATGCCTCATTTCGGTGATCATGATCAATGATCATATTTACAGAGGATGGCCAGATAATGTTATACAAACATTTAATGATATTTAAACATTTAAAAACATAATATATGATCATGTGATTTATGTTGTGAGGTGTGTTACAAGAATAAATAACAAAATGTTCTAAATAAATAATGTTGAAATTGAGAAGTTTGGACTTATTTTTAGTTTTATTACAGAGAGAGTTAAGTACCGAAAAATAATAACCATTGGATACCAATACTGAATTCCAGGAACTGGTACTGGAACCGGTACAGTATATATCAAGAAGAACTGGTACTGGAATGTAGGGGTGGACGGTATAAACGGTAGGCTATACGGTATAAACTGTATGAATTTGCGCTATGGTATGGATTTTGACTATACCTTCATACCTTGTGACCGGTAGACTAGAGCAGCTAAGTCACAGCAGTAGCAATGACATTAACGTTGCATAGTGTTTAATTGTACTGAGTTTTTCTCCACTTGTTGACGGACCTTGCCATATATGGCATTTCAATTTGGCTAAGGAGGCTGAGAGACTTGCTTTAGCACAGCAACTAAGCTAACTCACGTTAGCCGCTAAGCTAACGTTCAAAGAACTTCAAACGTGACTGCGGCACCAGTTCCATTAGTGAGGAAAGGGGGGTGGGGGGGTATATTGAAGAGGCTTGACAACAGAGGTTCAAAGATAACTTCACATTTATTTGGCTATTTGTTTCTTTATATCGCTTTATCCATCGGGGCTGCTCCCGTTTCCAACTCTGTGTGTTGACAATCCTGGTGTGACATCATCACCTACGGCATCTTAGGAAGCTCAAACCTCAAACTCAAACCTATTACATCACGCTCTCTCTCTCTACGTTGTCAAACATACACTAAAGTTAAGTTATGTGGGAGTTTGTGTTTGAGTTGAAAGAAACCTCACTTTGTGCCGCTTGATTTGATTGTATTTCATGAAAAAAGTGTTTTTCAGAGATGGAAGTAACTTGAGAAAAGGTTTAGCATTTTTCTATTGCAGTTTTGCACAATAAATGTTCTTAAAATACCTCTGTACTGAAATATGTCCTAGTAATACAAGAGTACAGTAATAGCTGCCATACCAGTGTTTACCCCTTCAGAAGCATTTATATAGACATTTTAAGATAAATGAATACAGTGATATATACCGTTATCGTCTATGCTTCAAATTATACCGTGATATACATTTTAGACCATACCGTCCAGCCCTACCGGAATGGGTACAGTATATATCAAGAAGAAATGGGAATGGGAAGCAAACTTTACTATAACAATAGAAGAATGGGGAACAATATGTAAACAACCTATGGAATATAACCAACTCCCAGACGTTTGAGTGGGAAAACACGGTCAGGTTCTTCATCACACTAAGGGTGGCAACCAAAAAGGCTCTCACAAGGATGTGGATGAGTCAGCGGGTGCCGATGGAGGGAGAATGGATGGATGTAATCCATGAGATCTATGTGATGGAAAGATTGACGAATGTATTGTGACTACAGAAGGAAAATGGAGGAGATGGTGGAGGAGATAAGGCCCACAAGGCCTCACCGACTTGTGAGAACTTGTGAAATTAGAGATAAAAGAATGGTGAATGAACCTTTTTGTTTCATTAATTTCATTTGTTATTTCTTTAGAATTTCTTCTTGCCTTTTTTCCATTTCATGAGTGTTGTTTCTATTCATCTGTATTGTATTAAAAAAAAAAGTGTAAACACGACCGCTTCGTGTCTAAACACTGAGACTCTCCTGAGGAACTGACTCACGACCGACACACACGTAGGCAACACTTGTTTATTTGTGTGTGTGTTTGTACATAACACATGTGTGTTTTTGAGCATCAATGTGTCTGTAAGGTTTGTGAGTACGTGTGTTGCTTCAACTCAGCGGGTATTGATTACAGTATGATCTTCTCCAGACTGACTGTATTGACTACAGTATGATCTACTCCATAATGACTGTATTGATTTACAGTATGATCTACTCCATAATGACTGTATTGATTTACAGTATGATCTACTCCATAATGACTGTATTGATTACAGTATGATCTAGTCCATAATGACTGTATTGATTACAGTATGATCTTCTCCAGACTGACTGTATTGACTACAGTATGATCTTCTCCAGACTGACTATTGATTACAGTATGATCTTCTCCAGACTGACTATTGATTACAGTATGATCTTCTCCAGACTGACTATTGATTACAGTATGATCTTCTCAAGATCTTCATGAGATGCACAGGCACTATTCTTCTCTGTTCTCCTCTCCTTCTTAAAGTCAACACAACATGTTCTGTGGAGCAGGATCATACTGTAGCAGATTACCATGACACTGATGGAACTCTAGCAATGCAACTAGTAGTGGAGCTGGTATGTAAGTACATTCAATTCCACCAGTCACTTCAGAAGAGAGTACAGTATGTTCTACTCTCTAAACGTTGGTCTCATACCCTGTGAATGTGTATATGCACACACATGCACAGTTACATTCACACACACACACACACACACACACACACACACACACACACACACACACACACACACACACACACACACACACACAGCAAGGGTACCTACTACTACTGGACTGATTAGTAACATCCTGCTGTTTGGACAGTGCTGGTCTGAGCAGCAGGGTGGAAGAGGGGCGGGTAGGGAACTAGATCAGGCCTAGAACATTCCAGCGAGGTGCAGATGTAACACAGCGATTGGTACAGTAAAGGAAGAATGAGACGCATCAAATTAGATCATTTACTTTTTCAGTAAAAATGTCAATGAAAGCCTTCGTCTCAAGCTCAGGGTCATTTAACTCATTCCCCGCCAACGACGAGTATATTCGTTATTGGCCGCCAATCGTTGGACGCCAACAACGAGTATACTCGTTATTTTGATCGTTATTTCTTTTATTCGCCATTTCCATTCATAATCCACCCAGGAAGGCTGTGTAACCATAGGGAATGAGTCTGAGATCGCAAAAGTCCAATACCGCCACCTGGTTGTATGCGGCCGATGTTGCACTCCCTTTGAGACTCTGTGTATCTCTCTGTGTGTCGATGAAATGCCTCCGGGCGGACATTTCTAGTAACCTGGATCAAGAGCTTCACGATCGCATTGAATAGTTTTCAGGGACCCCCGATTCATTATGCTGTGGTGGGTTATGTCGTGGCCCAAATGGACATACGATCTAGCAGATGGCAATCAAATAATTGGAATATTCTTTTTGGAATCTCATCGGCCACAGGTAAGAGCAATTTAACGTCAATTTCAGCTTCATCGTGCCTTGTTTTCATAGCCATCGCCCTGATCAGTGTATGCTGTTGTACTAACGAATGCCGTTATTGACAATGAATGAATGAATTATTTTATTTCGAATGTTTACACATACAAATAAACATAAACAAATAATTTTTTGAAAATGTTCACAAATAAACAAACGAAAAGGATAGGTTTGAAGCCGAAGGCTTATAGAGCAACCTACCCCTAATTCAAAAACAAATTCAAAAAAGTTAAAGTTTTCAAAACAATCAATTAATCAGAAACGACCCCCCCCCCTTTCATGCATTCATGATGGAACATAATATACCGATCATATGCATTTGAATTTTTAATTGTAGCGTGTATAGGGATGAAATGCCAATGGATTAAGTATAATATGCATCGCGGCCTATTACTAGCCTCGCAGGAATTACCCTAGACCACTCTAAAACTATACTTGTATTCACCATGGTATAAAACGGGAATGTATGGATGGAAAAAAATATTCCTTTTTCACATCTTGAACGATAGATACTCAATATCAAATGGGCCATAGTATTGCATCCATAGCTATAGTTATAGCCCTGCAAACAAGGTGAGCAACTCCCATCGTTTACAGCGGTGGCAGTAGCTACTACAGGATAAGGCTAATCTGTCAGTCAATGAGTTAAGGATAAGTGGACAATGTGAAGCAGATGGATGAACTGGGGCGACGGTGGCCCAGGAGGTGGAGCCAGAAGGTTGCCGGTTCAATTCTGGATCCTCCCGGCAGTGTGTGGAAGCGTCCTCGAGCAAGACACTTGTCTTAAACCCCTAACTGCTCCCGATGAGCAGGTTGGTACTGTTATGGGAATGTTATCTATACATCTGTGTTAAAATACATATTCTATGTCTTACAGCTGACTAGGTTAATATGACCAACTAGTGAACTGGCCGCGTGAATATTAAAGGCAACCAACTTGTGTTCAGCTTTTCGTTCAGCGTTTCTCTGATTGGCCACACGGCCAATCAATCAATCCACTAGCACACGCCCTTGCGGCAAGAGAGACGCGGCAGGAGCGCTGGTCGAACCAGCGGTGTTCTGTTGTGTGACTGTACTAAACTCTTCCACCACATGTCCGACATTTGACATACAGTACACCTCCTATCTATGTTGGGATTATGTTTGGTCATGACAAAACAATAAAAATCGCTACTGTTAGTAATGCTGCCACCACCCACTTCAATGACAGAGCTCTCATATTTGCGAATGCATAAACTATATCTTAAATTATGGCGATGTGTCTAATATGGCTGTCGCGAAGTCATTGATAAGCGACAGCCATATTAGACACATAGCCATAATTTAAGATATAGTTTATGCATTCGCAAAATATGAGAGCGCGCCGCTGTCATTGAAGGGCTTCCTACAACAGAGCACCGCCGCTGCTGCTGCTGAAGCTGTATCAAGCCGGCGGCGGCGCACGAAAGCCGGGGATAAACCACCGCGTCGCCCCGCTGGCGCTTCAGGCTCAGCAGCCTCCACGGGCGAAATAACATATAACGTTACAGTTCCACACTGATGTACAGCCCATCCTATGTTGTTAGTATTTTCCACGACAGTACCTTGCATGGTTGCCTCCGCCGTCGGTGTGTGAATGTGTGAGTAAATGGGTGCATGTGAGGCATAAGTTGTAAAGTGCATGCGCTCTGGATAAAAGCTGTTCTATAAATGCAGTCCATTTACCATTTACCATAACTGATACCCATACAGAGTTTTATAAGAAACATATAGTTCTGCCTTCAGATATCATTACCATCTGTTACAAGGGGGTTGTTTGGAGAGTGTAGGATTCAAGCGCAGGACAACGCTGAGTGAGAGAGACGAGGCACGAGTCGGCGTTGAAGATAATAGGCTTTACTTGAGCAGTAGTAAACAATGATACACGTTACATGGTACAAACAAAAGCTAACTGTAAAGCACGGAAACAAAACCTCAGCTGTGCTGGAAAACGTGGCTAGGAAAGCAGGAACGAACTCACGGGTAAATACGAGGTAAAGGGCTATTCCGCGAACGGCAGGAATAAGAGGGACACGACAGAGAATACTGGGAGCTTCACGAATGGAACAAGGTAGGCAGCACACGGGGTAAAACAGAACAATGATGCAACAAGGAAGTCAGGAGGCGGCACGTATAAATACAGGACTTGATTACAATGAGCGACAGCTGGGGGAGGACAGACTAGAACACATGAATACCAATACACACACTGGGAACACAGGACTAGATAATAGGACACAGCAGGTACGGGAATGCAGGGGATGACATCATGACAGAAAGTACATCAGTGATTGCAGACCATACTAGGCACACATGAATGATAGAAGCCCACAGAGTTAGTATCGGCAGTTGCCCGCTAGATGGCAGCAGAGGACAGCTGTTCATAAGGTTCATGAGGCCATAGGGAGGATGATTGTGACACCATACTCATTTCCTCTAGGTTCCAATACTAATATCTTATGATTACTGGTTTTCTATCCATATGCTCTAAATTCCTTGCATGGACTTTACATCCTATGTAGATTTCCTACCATTATTTCAAAATAATAATAATAATAATAATAATAATAATAATAATAATAATAATAATAATAATAATAATAATAATAATAATAATAATAATAATAATAATAATAATAATAATAATAATAATAATAATAATAATTTATTGGTTGCAATTGTGAACAATAGCCAACTCACAAAAGTTATATCCACTTGGCCAATCATATGGTTCACTGCAGCTCAACAGCCAATGAGGGGAGCGGTCAGGAGGTGTTGTGGACACTCGCAGTGTTTCGGATAACCGCTCAACTTGACACTCGACACTGCACTCCCTTGGATCCTCAGAAATACACCCGCCGAGTGTGATGATCAGATTAATGGGTCTCGCGCTCTGCAAAGGACACTATAGCGCCACCATCTGGCCAAATGACAATAGTTGATGTTGATCCATGTGGAAAATATTCAAGCACAGCAAACATTTAGCTATATTCAGCATGCACAGCAAACATTAGCCCAGTAGTATGCGAGATTAGCTGACAGACAGACAGACAGACAGACAGACACACATACGTGGCCTAAAACACAA
The DNA here is from genome assembly GCF_963971535.1 of Notolepis coatsorum. Taxonomy (NCBI): domain Eukaryota; kingdom Metazoa; phylum Chordata; class Actinopteri; order Aulopiformes; family Paralepididae; genus Notolepis; species Notolepis coatsorum. The sequence continues at coordinate 111,188,911 of NC_140166.1, forward strand.
TCTCCCAGCTGGCGCATGCACGCCTGGCAGAGATAATCAGACATAAAACTAACAACCTGTTCTGTACCGAGAGCTCGGCCACATTGGTCCCAGAGAAACTATTTGAAGAAACAGTTAATTAAATAGTGTCTGCAGTTCACTAGAGGTCTGCTTTCCTCTACTCTTCTATATGTATATATATATATATATACACACTATATATCTGTATCTGTCCCAGGGAAGAGGGGGTGTGACTGCTGGGTGAGAGTAGAGGGAGCGATAACAGCTTTGTTTAAGTATTGGAGACATCTCCTTGGACAGGGTGAGATTACCCAGAATGCCTTGCATTCTGCACCACATTCCTCTCCCTCCCAGACACTCAACAAATAGCAAATCTACTGATTTAACTAAGCTGGCAGCTAGTGTGTGTGTGTGTGTGTGTGTGTCCATGCATCTTAAACAAAACTTAAATCTACCGGTTGTTACTGGTAGGACCACTGCAGAGACTGCATGTTCAATCATATTTTGGTGTGTATAACTTGTGTCTGTGTGTGTACGTGTGTCAGAGAGTCAGACAGCATTCCAAACCTCACTGAATAAACCCCCACTCTCCACACTTTAGATCACCTAAACACACTTTACACTTTATATTTATTGGTAAAGGATTTGCACTACAACTCGTACACCTTACTGTAAATTGTACCTAAATTTTACCTCATCCCATTTATGCTTTGCACTATATAGTACATTGCATGGTATATTGTATATTGTATGGTAACTCAGTTACTTCTATTCTGCATCGAACATTGTACATATGTCTATACTGAACACTGTGACCTCTATTTTTACTTCTATTTTACATGCTATACTATTTTATTTCATACTTATCTTGTCTAGCACAGTCTCTGGAGCGTAACAGTAAGAAGCATTTTGTATAAAAGTATTCTGTACTGTTCTGTACTGTACTGTACAAAATATGACAACTATTAAAGAAACTTGAAACTTGAACTTCTGTAGGAACATAACGTAAGGTTATGTATATAACCAAGTTCTGTGAGTTATGGTGCGCTCAGCACCAGTTGCATAATATCTCGCTTCAGTGGATATGCACTGAATAAATTTCAAAATGTACCTTTACATACCAACATCCATCTGACCACACCCCCATCTGCTGCCTACATAAGCAGGGGTGGGGCCACACACTCATCTCCTTCCCAACAAATTTCACCACAATGAAAGATCAAGGGCCGCAGCGGCGTCCTGGTGCTGAGCGCACCATAACTCACAGAACTTGGTTATATACATAACCTTACATTCTGTTTCGTTATGGCTTCGCTCAGCACCAGTTGCATAACAGGAGCTGAGCGGGAGCCATAGCCCGACAAATGTACCCCGCTGAGGCCCTCCACAACCATCAGACCGGGGAGGACTGAGCCCCCCGACCCTCCCTAATGGAGGATACCCCCCCTATTGGAGGCTTACGGGAGGGAGACGGATCCGACCGTGCGAAGAGGAAATCAAGCAACTCAACGCACAGGGTGAGCAGGCCGTGGCTTGACCCCACGACTACACACACGCACAACCCGCATGCCACCCGGGAACGAACGGAAGGAACAAACCTCGTTACTGCCCGCAAAATCACGGGGTCAAGAGCAACCCAACCCCGTGGCAAGGCTGTAGCAGCGGAGCGCGAAGGAAGACCCAGACCCACCGAAGGGACTGGATCCCCTGGAAAAAGGGGGCCCGGAGAGGTCAATCACGCCAGGCATCAAGACCCCACCAGGCGGTCACTTAGTGACACCGCCCCCCACATCGCCAGCGTATTCGGATAAGGCCCCTCCAAGAGCGGGCCCTTTCCCCCCAATAGCACACCGCCTGGCACACTGACTCTGAAACACAGGCAGTCAGCATGGCCGTAAGCACCCAAAAGGTTAACCAACGGAAGCAGGCAGCGCACCGGGGAAACCAGGCAGCAGGCTGTAACCTGAGCCTGGAGCACTGCGGACGAGACAGGTGCCAAAGGAGTCAGCTGAAAACAGCCCCCCCGGCGGAAGGGGCGTATGCTGGCGTTGTTGACCACCATGATAAAGCCTCCATTAAAAAAAAAACACCCAGAGGGGTCGAGGCAGAGAAGGCTGACATGATTGGCAGACGTCATGAACGTGCAGGGGCACACTCAACCGGGTAACCCGGGAGTTGACTCTGCTCCAACATACCAGGGAATCAACTACCCTCTCGGTACAGACGGTGGTTGTTCCTATAACCCCTCAAGAAAAAACTCCAAAACACACCTGCGGGTATACACCGGCTATACCGCAGTACAAGTGTTTCAGTTTTCAAAAAAGGGTTATCCCAGGCCTACGGTATCAACTAAACTTTACTTCGGACCAGGCCCGGCGGCACGGGAAGCACAGGGTTACCAGAGGAGGTCCAAGACCACCCCAACAGCCCCCTCTTCGCCACGCGTGAGAGAGGAGCGAAAAGAATGGAGAACCAGCCCTAAGCACACCGCACTTGGTATTCCCAGGCGGTCTCCCAACCAAGTACTAACCAGGACCGAACCTGCTTAGCTTCCGAGATCGGACGAGATCGGGCGTGTACAGGTTGGTATGGCCGTAAGCCATTACGATAGTGCAGAGTACAACATGTACCCAACAAAGGGTCTCCATAACGCCTAACCCTGTGACACCCGGACCGACCCGGCATTTCTCCCCCCGAAAAAAGCACAAGTCCCTCAGGGTACCAGAACAGCAGATCTGTATCCCCGGCAGACAACGGGTTAACTGACCTGGACCAGCGCGACCAGACCAGTCCCGTGTCCTAACCACGCCGACATGCCCACTCCAGAAGAGGGGGTAGGTATGCGTGTCGATCTAAAACATGAAAAGAGGGCGCCACCCAGACGGTCCCATTTGGACCGTGCTCAGTGGCCCACCCCAAGGGCGTGAGACCCCTCTACCTATGGTCTGATCTATTCCGTTAACATCCCCCAGATATGAACGAGAATTCATCGAGACAACCTAGTAAACTGGCGCTCGGAAGAGACAAAACTCCATCCCAGTTGCCCTATAAAAACGCTGTTTTAACAAGCAACCAAGGCGCACTTAGCCCCTGCGTGATTATTTAACAGAAACACACCGAGCCAGCACTATGTATGCGTCAAGACCCAAACACATCAATGGATAGTCTAGCAAGACACCAAACATTGTTCCTCCAAGTCGCCTGGGAGAACGACACGGAGCCGTCGTGCTTCATGTTCCTTCCTCTTTTTATTTAAAAAAGAAAGAAACACAGACTGACATGAATCCCACGTGACGCAGCTGAGGGTAATTTTTTTTTACATTTTTACATCCCACCACCCTCGCCATAGGGAGGAGACGGAAATCCCCAGAGAGACTTCCCACGCGAGCTGTATAGATTGAAAAGAATATATTGCAACATTGAGCTATGTAATATTTGGGTTAGGGCTCTCCGAGGAGGAGGCACTGAACCAATACACACTCAATAATCGAATTGAATCGAATACACACACAATAGAGCAGAACTCCTTTTTGAAGTTCTACTCACCTTGACAATCTGAGGAGGAGGCTCTGAACTCTGAGGAGGCTCCCTCACAGGGAAGGAGAGTCCGAACTCACAGAAGGCCCAAGGAGGAGCTTCGTGAGGAGGAGCTCTGACAACTCCCTGAAACAGATCCATAACATGGACCTGAACAACCCCCGGAAGTCTTACCAACAGAGACGCGCTCAGTGACGTACTCTATGGCGGGGGAATTTCCGCGGTGCACACGCCCAATCTTCCAGGGCGTGGGACCAGGAAACTCCCCCCCCTCTTACCCTGTAATGTGCCGAACAGCAACGTGACAGGAACCTTGAAGGACAGGAGGTTTTAACCCCTGACCAATCAGAAAAGGGGAGGAGGATTACCAGTTCACCCCTTTATGACCCCACACCCATGATACGATGTAATGACAAATAGAGCATGACACAGTCATAGTCTGCTACATGAAGTATCTAATAGCTTCACATAGCTCATGTGTTAACCTGCTATCTGATTTTTACTAAGGAAAAAACACAGAATAGAGAGGGCCCCCTTAAAGAGCCCCGGTACCAGACTTACACATGTGCTTCTGTGGCCAAACCTAACCCAGTTGTAGATCACAAGACACACACAACCCTTCATCACAACAAAAAATGGCAAAAGTACACTCTTGCTACAGAGGAACGCCGTTTTTCATAACGAGAGAATACAAAATCCTCGATTATGTATCGGCCACAGGCCTTGCTAAGCACACATGATAAGTGACCAAACAATCTTTTCTTTAGGAAAATATAATTTCTCAAGCGGAAAACACAACCCCAGCAATTAAGCTGAGGGTTACATCGTATCCCCACAAACAAAGTGACACAATATATTGTAAACAACATGTCTGAGAGGAGGGTGGGGAAGCCCCAGGGAAACCGGGGGGATCACCCCTCCTTCCTTACCCTTGATACGACCAAGTCGAACAGGTAACCCTGTTAATATGTGAACACACTGTTCATTGTCATTACAGGCTGAGAAAAGAATTCATTCCTCAATCACATGTCACTAAGCATAGCTTTATAGGTTAATTAACCCCCTTAGTTGTGAGTTCACGTTGCATGAACACACATGTTCTCATCACAACTAACCAGATAATTTTTACACATGTAAACAACAACCCGATTTCTATGGAGAGAGAAACTATACCAGTGACAAGACAATTCACACACAACACGCGTCGTATCCTCAATGTATTGCAGCAACACACGTTTTGGAAAACATCGTTATTACAAAACATTTAGAAGGGAAGGAAAGAAGAAGTGTTTAAAGTCCGGTCGGGACCTTCCTACCCTGAGCGCAGGCCAAGCGAACTGCAATCTGGCTAACGGGGCACCGAAGTTGAACACAGCATCCCAGTGTTGACGACGAGGGTAACGTCGTTGCGCCACCCAGCCGCTACGTTTTTCCATGTTGACGCAGTCCTCGCTGGCAGGGCTCCGGTGTAGGTTCGACTAACATCCTCTGTCAAAGATGACGTCATAGTCAGAGTGTTTAAGGCATGTTATAGTCATAGAAAACGTTCAACAGTGTAGCATTAAGCTAACAGCCGTTCGACTGATAGCAACAAGCTAACATTTACTAGCCTGGTAAACACAGCGAGCTAACGCCGCAGCTAACAGCTGACTGGCTAACACAGTAGGCACGCCAGCCACAACTAGCACGCCAGCTAAGCAGCCATCACCTGAACTGTACACAACGACATAACAAGCCACACTTCAGACAGGCTGCTGTCCAAGTCCCTCCCCTAAGAGGGAAAAGAAAAAGAATGTCAAAAACACAGTTTACAACGGTGATCCAGACATATAGCGGGGCCAGCACAGTTCCCATTTCGGGCTGCAGCCGACATTGAGCATGGAACTCCCGCTAAAGAAGATCCTATGCCCACATTTCCTCGTTAGGGTATACTTTCATTTTTATATGAAAGATGGGGCCTGCACGGGACAGAGAAGCATCCGCTCGAGAATCCTGGGATCACCAGGTCCTGTCGCGGCCCACTAGATTGACTATCATGGGCGTCAGACCAAGATCCTCCGACCGCCGTTTAAGCCGAGCAGAGGACCCCAATCTGGAGTCGGCGTTTCGTAAAATTGTCAGTTAACCCCCACAGCATCAACAATAACCAGAGCTCGCAAGCAAAACAGTACTTACCCCACCCTGGAATACAACCGCTTCCCACAACAGTCGGTGTTTCCTACAGTCCAGCTGTATGGCCGGAGGGCCAAACCCATCCAGCCGTAGCAAGGAGGACTGTAGATGGGGGGCATGTCAGCGGCGTGAGCCCCTAATACGAAAAGCCGGTGGAGGTCACACAGAATGATCATCATCTTCCAGACACTCCAGTGACGAAGACAATATCGCCGTATTTTCTCGAAAATAGTGAGAGAGAAAATAAAGATATGATGTCAACGTATCTCCTTGTTCTTCTGTTTTCCTTTCCTCAGACTAAATATTTTCTCCACGTCAAGTGGGGTATATAACAGGCACTTCCTTGTGGATGAAATTTGAGAAGGAGATGAGTGTGTGGCCCCACCCCTGCTTATGTAGGCAGCAGATGGGGGTGTGGTCAGATGGATATTGGTATGTAAAGGTACATTTTGAAATTTATTCAGTGCATATCCACTGAAGCGAGATATTATGCAACTGGTGCTGAGCGAAGCCATAACGAAACAGAACACTGTGATAACTAGAGAAAACTGTGGTAACTAGATACAACTGCGCTAATTACATAACACTGTGATACTTACATAACACTGTGATAACTAGATAACACTGTGATAATTACTGTGATAACTAGATGACACTGTGAAAATTACTGTGATAACTAGATGTCACTGTGATAACTATGACATTGTGATAACTAGATGACACTGTGATAACTAGATGACACTGTGATAACTACATGACACTGTGATAACTAGATGACATTGTGATAACTAGATGACATTGTGATAACTAGATGACACTGTGATAACTAGATGAAAATGTGATAATTACATAGCACTGTGAAAAGAGCCTTCTTTGAGCTTGGCCTGCCATGGGAACAACACAACAGAGATACGAGATAAAAAATTTATATTTTTTCTCCCATCCCAATGTTAGTCGTTATGCCAATTCCCAATCCCCTTCCTGGTCGTTGCGCACTCTACCCCCTACCGTCGGTCTGGGAGGGCGGAGACTATCACATGCTTCCTCCGACACATGTGTAGCCAGCCCACTATGGGGGTAGATTTCTATCAAAAATAAACAAACGCAAAAGTAGAATCCACAATCGTAAAAAAAACTATCCACACACACTAGGGTGACCAGGTGTCCCCCTTTTGGTTGTACTGTCCCACCATTTGACCAAATGTCCCGCGTCCCTCATATTGAGAGGATGTCCCTCTTTTCGAAGCCAAAAAAAAACATGCATCTAAAAGCCCCTCCCTACAGACAGTAAACGTAGCAACCCGCCTCTTGTCCACACACATTGCTCTGATTGGTTATAGTACTTTAGCGTGCTGCTTGCCTGCTTGTGACGTGACTGAGACTGAGTCGTGACGCTACCTCATATCGCAGATCTGATTGGTTATAGTAATTTAGCGCACTGCTCTGCTCGTGAGAGTTGAACTTGTGATGCTACCTCATATCGCAAATGGTAAAAAAAAACACAACAACATTACAAGCGAACTAGTTCAAGATGGAAAGCAGTAAAAAGAAACGGACCTGCAGTTACAACTAGAGCTGCCGCGGTATTGATGTTTTCCTTACCGCACACATTTGCAAAATATTTCCTACCGCCGCGGTAATAACCGCACACACACACACAAAAAAAAAAGTTTGAATGCATTTTTTTTGTAGTCTACTCTTTATAGCATATAGCCTGCCTCTAGTCTAAATGTCTATCTTTAGAGGATGACTTTGCAGCATGAATATTGTTTGGGATTCGGCAAGCACGCATTCGTTATTAAAAGTGAAACACGGATTCGAAGTCTCCCCTACGGTGTCGCGAGCAGGGGTGGTAGCGGCGCGCCCGCCGGTTACCCCCCCGACCCTTTCTTCTTATTATTATTATAACGTTACTACTTATGATTACAAAGGCATTCGATTTGTGGCATTAACGTTAGTATAGTTACACGTTCGTATTTACCAGACCATAGCAAGGCAAGCGTTACTCAATTAATATCTAAGTTCCTTTCTTTGCTCAGAGCGTGCCGAGTTGTACCCATTCTGCGGTCTGTTAATAAAGTTTTCAATCAGACAAGTGTATAGAACGAAGGGCTTTTATTATAACATTTCGTTGCAGTAAAATCATTATGCCTCGTTCCCTGAGGAGCGACGGCGTCGGTAATCCACTCCGGTCTCCGGTGGGAGCTAACGTACTATTAGCCGTGTTGTGATGGCTGAGATTCAGGAAGTAAAAGCGCTGCAAGATGCTCCAAGCATGTGACGCGTATCTCTTCTGACCAATCAGTGGTCTGCAGTGTTTCATGTGACTTTTCTGGTACCCAATAGGGTCGCTTGGAATCTCGACAGAGAAGTAGGGTATATCTGCAGAGCCGCAAGCCCAACGAGAGCGTAATAATAATAATAATATATTAAAAAACAGCTGTGATGCCGGTATTCAGCCCAACGCTGCGGTGGGCATGATGTAACAGCGATACCGCGGTAATACCGATACCGCGGCAGCTCTAGTTACAACCAAGACTGGCAAACGACACATGACTGGGTGAGGCAGATGGCAGGCAATCCGCAGCAGGCTTTCTGTGTTTTGTGTCATAGTTCGTTTTCAATTGCGCATGGAGGAGAATACGACTTGAAGCGCCACAGTGGACGTGAGTCTCACTTGAAAGTGGCTCACCAAAAAGAAACATCCAGATCTATGGATACGTTTCTTTTTAAACCAAACAATGATAGCCAGACGGACAAGGTCACTGCAGCTGAGATAACAAGTGTCTATCACACAGTACAACACTCCCATTCATACAGGTCAGCCGACTGTGGTATGAAACTAGCTCCTGTCATTTGGCCAGACTCAGATATTGCAAAAAAAATCGTGTGGTCGTACAAAAGCTACATCCATAGTTATGGATGTACTGGCACCTTCCTCGAGTTGTTTGATTGAATTAAAAACCCCAATGGTCCCAGATGACCAAAACACACCATTCTTTTCGGTCGCTTCTGATGCTTCCAATCATGGCACCATAAAACTTTTCAAAACAATTTATTTGTATTATTATTTTTGTATTATACTACACTGTTTTCGCTAGTTCTATGTTAACAGGGAATATCAAACACAAGACATTCCTGTCAAGTGATGACGTTTAAATATTTAAAACAGACGTTAGGTGGTATTTAATTTGTATTTATTTTGATTTAACCTTTAACCTTTGATTTAAATATATTCAGTGAAGACCAGTTATTCTAATAAGAAATTTTACATTATCCATCTGTCCCACTTTGCCCCACCAAAATCTTACTGTTGTCCCACTTTGTCCCACCAAAATCTTACTGTTGTCCCACTTTTGGACTTTTTGCATCTGGTCACCCTAACACACACACACACCCATTTACACACACATTTACGTACAGAATTCTAAGGACAGGCTTGATCAGCTTGGAGTTACGTACGGAATTTTGAGACAAATATTCTGCTGTTTTTCCTCGTGTGGATTCATGTGTGAAGCTTCTTCTTCTGCGCTACCGAACACGGCCCAATGTGTGTTCGGCTCATGAGCGCTACAAGTGGCCAAAATCGCACATTATCTTTAAGAACCCAAAGTCAGCGAATGGAGCACGCTGTAATGGAGCAAGGTGCCAGGAACCAACAAGCTGGATGGGTAAGTACAGTAAATATGCTGGGCAAAGTAACTGAAATTATTTCTAAGTATTTAACAGGGTATATAAATACCTACATTGGTAGCGACAGTGGCTCAGGAGGTAGAGCAGTTGTCTGGCAATCCGGAGGTTCCCGGTTCGATTCCCGCTCCTCCCGGGCAGCGTGTCGATGTGTCCTTGAGCAAGACACTTAACCCCTAATTGCTCCCGATGAGCAGGTTGGCACCTTGCATGGTTGCCTCCGCCATCGGTGTGTGAATGTGTGAGTGAATAGGTAAAAATGTGAGTAACAAATTGTAAAGTACTTTGGATAAAAGCGCTATATAAAAAAGCAGCCATTTCAGGAAGAACAGCCTGCTCTGTCCCTTCCTGTAGAGGGCCTCTGTGTTGTCCGACCAGTCCAGTTTATTGTCCAGGTGTACCCCAAGGAACTTATATGACTCCACCACCTCCACCTCATTCCCTCGGATGATGATGGGAATCAGGGGGGGCCTCTTCTTGGGGTGGTTGCTGTCACTCCACCCCACAAAGCTCTCCACCATATATCCCATACCCTCTAAGTTTCCTGCTAGCTTGTCAGTGGTTGAAAATGCAGTTGTTTATTGAAATGTGGTGGCCGGACAAGATTTTTGTAATAATTTCTGTATCAAATATGAAAGATATTAATAATAATAATCATGATCATCATACAGATATTTTATATCATTTGAAAGCCTTAGTTGTTATCTTCAAAATGGTACTATATATATTTACTTTGAGCATTCATTTTCATAATGGAATGTTGATGCTTAGGGCAAAAGATAATCTGCGAGTTTGGCCACTTGTAGCGCTCATGAGCCGAACACACATCGGGCCGTGTTCGGTAGCGCAGAAGAAGAAGAAGCTTCACACACGAATCCACACAAGGAAAAACAGCGAAATATTTGTCTCAAAAATCCGTACGTAACTCCAAGCTGATCAAGCTTGTCCTTAGAATTCCGTACGTAAATCTAAGGAGATCAAGCGTGTTTTTAAAATTCCGTACGTAAATCTAAGCAGATCAAGCGTGTCCTTATGATTTACGAAACACAAATTGAGGTGTGTGTGTGGATCGTTTTTACGATTGTGGATTCTACTTTTGCGTTTGTTTATTTTTGATAGAAATCTACCCCCATAGCCCACCGCTTCTTTTCACATGGCAGTGCGGACTCTCACTGGGGAAGTGTAACGTGTGGAAGGATCACACTACCTCCCCCAGATCCTTCCCTCGCTGTGCAGGCCCCCCGACCGAACTGTAGTCGCTGTTTACAACGACCAGGACCCACCCCACCGGCTTTCCCACCCGCTGACACTGCCAATTGTGTTAGTATGGACGGCCGACCAAGCCAGAGGTACCGCAGCTGGATTCGATCCCACTGTCTCTGCGGTGGTAGACAGACACGTAGTCCGCTGCGCTACCCGGCCACCCTATCAATATTGATTCTTGAACAAGTCTTAAACTTGACCAAATACAGATGCAATCACTTTTATTAAGCCTGACTGATTACTTTTATTGAACAGCATAGCCTGGACAAAAGAACCTGATATAAAACATTTTAAAGTGGAAATGAAGCAGTGAGCATAAATACATATTCATAGCATCACATTAGTATTTAGATAAGCCACAGAAGAAGTCACGTTATAAAAATAAGCAGTTTCTAAGAAAAAACGATTTGTTGTGTACATTTCTGAAGCATTTAGCATTATGGGCGCGGCCATTTTGTTGCTGACGTCATACCGTGGCTTGGGTGTATACACTCTGGTTAGCTGCCTATATTGAATTGGTCGGTCAGCAAATAAAATGTTGCCTACAAAACAACGGGACCGCGGTGGTTCTGTTTGTATTGCTCCTGGCTGTTCAAACTAATTTTACCATGTGAGAGAGAGGAAAGTTGGTTAATTTCCACAAACTACCAGTGAAAAAAACAGTGTTGTTGACATGTTGGCTCGGGCTGCCTGCACCCAGACGGCGCGACCAGCCTGTTGTACAGGGAAGGAGGATCTGCAGCGAACACTTCATTGCCTCGGATTATGTTGTTGGGGTGGGATGTTTGTCCAGAAGACCACTAATCAGCTGAAGCCGGACGCGGTTCCCTCGGTCTTCGACAGACAGACCGGCGTTAGCTCTCGGGGCCCGGCGTTAGCTCTCGCTAGCTAGCGTTAGCAACCGGAGCGTCGCGGAGCATTCAGCCTGCTGGCTACACAGCTTGTGTAGCCAGCAGGCTGAATGCTCCGCGACGCTGGTTGAAGTGGGTCTAGGTAGCCAGCAGGCTGAATGCTCCGCGACGCTGGTTGAAGTGGGTCTAGGTAGCCAGCAGGCTGAATGCTCCGCGACGCTCCGGTTGCTAACGCTAGCTAGCGAGAGCTAACGCCTGGCCCCGGCTGGTGCCAACTAGCTCCCGAGAGCTAACGCCGGTCTGTCTGTCGAAGACCGAGGGAACCGCGTCCGGCTTCAGCTGATTAGTGGTCTTCTGGACAAACATCCCACCCCAACAACATAATCCGAGGCAATGAAGTGTTCGCTGCAGATCCTCCTTCCCTGTACAACAGGCTGGTCGCGCCGTCTGGGTGCAGGCAGCCCGAGCCAACATGTCAACAACACTGTTTTTTTCACTGGTAGTTTGTGGAAATTAACCAACTTTCCTCTCTCTCACATGGTAAAATTAGTTTGAACAGCCAGGAGCAATACAAACAGAACCACCGCGGTCCCGTTGTTTTGTAGGCAACATTTTATTTGCTGACCGACCCATTCAATATAGGCAGCTAACCAGAGTGTATACACCCAAGCCACGGTATGACGTCAGCCATGACGTCAGCAACAAAATGGCGGCGCCCATGTTGAAAACAGGGATATTATATTATATTTTTCAGACAAATAAGATAGATTTCACATTTGATTATAGAACCCTGTCTTACACAAGGTACACAACAAACAAACTAGGATCACATTGCTCACTGCTTCATCTCCACTTTAAGGTCCAACTCATTTACCATTTACCATTTAGTCTCTTTGCTCTCATGTTAAGCACGGTTCTTGGTATCACATTAGTATTGGTGGAAATTATCAGATGTCGATCCTCTATTTCAGCCTGGTATCGTCCCTACTACAGTCCATCAACCTCTGCATGTTCCTTTAACCCTTTCACTACCACACTACAAAGGCTTAACGCTTTCACTACCACACTACACAACAGATGGTTAACCGTCTGTAGTGCGGTAGTGACAGGGTTAACATTATATAGTGTGGTAGTGAAAGGGTTAAAGAGGAGGACTGAAAGCTGAAATTGGAGGCAACAGTGTCAGTCACAATGCAAGAGGGATAATGATCATCTGACATTAAACATGATAACAGGTAATAGACTTGTCCAGGAGCTTAAATGACATTATCCTTCATGTTTAGTTAACCTGGAGAGGCAGTGAGACGTGGCCTGTAACTAATAGTTTATTACTTGGGTTGGGTACTGTTCACATTTGAACCGATACCGGTACCAGGACCAGTTCCTGGACCTGGTACCATTTTCTGTAATAACAAAGAATTGAATTTAAAAACAAGTCCAACCTTCTCAATTTCAACATTGTTATTTTATTGTTTATTGTTTTTTATTGTTGTAACACACCACACAAATTAAATTTCAACATTACCTGCTCATCCTCAGTAAATATTATCAAACTCCTCTGACCTTGTCTGGTTTTTCCAAAGATCCAAGAGATGGGACAATAATATATATAGAGGGATGGTTCTTTATTTAAATTAAATTTGAATACGACGCATTTCAGCCAAGTCATGTGGCAGCCCTAATGAAGTGACAGACGTGAGTGATCACAACACCCTCTTGCGTTCCCCACACGGGTGTCAAATACTACAGAGAGAGTGGACTAGTACCCACTCTTCCTTTGAAAAACAAACAAACAATAGAACGTGTTACTGTGTATTCCAGTAAACTGCATACAGCGTGAGCTTTAGAACACAGTCCTCCTCTGTGTTCCACGCCATCAATTACACAGGCCAGGGTCTCTGGTGAGATAAGACCATGAAAGGAGCCTTTCTGTAAGCATTTACTGTACACACACACACACAGCTCTCTGACACAACACTGGGCCTCACCGTCACTGTTTACATGGAACAAGCGTTTTCTACAGACGTGTGTGTGGTTTACTGTGTGTGTGTGTGTGTAGGAGGAACTTTCTTCTAGCAATAGAGACTCAGTGTGCAGGAAGGAAGAGCTGGCAGACAGAGAAACAGAGCAGCTAACCTCTATAGCTCCTAGAGGCAGATGAACTACGGTAACCTCTATAGCTCCTAGAGGCAGATGAGCTACTGTAACCTCTATAGCTCCTAGAGGCAGATGAGCTACGGTAACCTCTATAGCTCCTAGAGGCAGATGAGCTACTGTAACCTCTATAGCTCCTATAGGCAGATGAGTTACTGTAACCTCTATAGCTCCTATAGGCAGATGAGCTACGGTAACCTCTATAGCTCCTATAGGCAGATGAGCTACGGTAACCTCTATAGCTCCTAGAGGCAGATGAGCTACGGTAACCTCTATAGCTCCTATAGGCAGATGAGCTACTGTAACCTCTATAGCTCCTATAGGCAGATGAACTACGGTAACCTCTATAGCTAGAGAGGCAGATGAGCTACTGTAACCTCTATAGCTCCTATAGGCAGATTAGCTACTGTAACCTCTATAGCTCCTAGAGGCAGATGAGCTAGGGTAACCTCTATAGCTCCTAGAGGCAGATGAGCTACGGTAACCTCTATAGCTCCTAGAGGCAGATGAACTACGGTAACCTCTATAGCTCCTAGAGGCAGATGAGCTACGGTAACCTCTATAGCTCCTAGAGGCAGATGAACTACGGTAACCTCTATAGCTCCTAGAGGCAGATGAGCTACTGTAACCTCTATAGCTAGAGAGAGGCAGATGAGCTACGGTAACCTCTATAGCTCCTAGAGGCAGATGAGCTACAGTAACCTATATAGCTCCTATAGGCAGATTAGCTACTGTAACCTCTATAGCTCCTAGAGGCAGATGAGCTACGGTAACCTCTATAGCTAGAGAGAGGCAGATGAGCTACGGTAACCTCTATAGCTCCTAGAGGCAGATGAGCTACTGTAACCTCTATAGCTCCTATAGGCAGATGAGCTACGGTAACCTCTATAGCTCCTAGAGGCAGATGAGCTACTGTAACCTCTATAGCTCCTATAGGCAGATGAGCTACGGTAACCTCTATAGCTCCTAGAGGCAGATGAGCTACTGTAACCTCTATAGCTCCTAGAGGCAGATGAACTACGGTAACCTCTATAGCTCCTATAGGCAGATGAGCTACTGTAACCTCTATAGCTCCTATAGGCAGATGAGCTACTGTAACCTCTATAGCTCCTAGAGGCAGATGAGCTACTGTAACCTCTATAGCTCCTACAGGCAGATGAACTACGGTAACCTCTATAGCTCCTAGAGGCAGATGAACTACGGTAACCTCTATAGCTCCTAGAGGCAGATGAGCTACGGTAACCTCTATAGCTCCTAGAGGCAGATGAGCTACGGTAACCTCTATAGCTCCTATAGGCAGATGAGCTACGGTAACCTCTATAGCTCCTAGAGGCAGATGAGCTACGGTAACCTCTATAGCTCCTAGAGGCAGATGAACTACTGTAACCTCTATAGCTCCTAGAGGCAGATGAACTACGGTAACCGCTATAGCTCCTAGAGGCAGATGAGCTACTGTAACCTCTATAGCTAAAGAGAGGCAGATGAGCTACTGTAACCTCTATAGCTCCTATAGGCAGATGAGCTACGGTAACCTCTATAGCTCCTATAGGCAGATGAGCTACTGTAACCTCTATAGCTCCTAGAGGCAGATGAGCTACTGTAACCTCTATAGCTCCTAGAGGCAGATGAGCTACGGTAACCTCTATAGCTCCTAGAGGCAGATGAGCTACTGTAACCTCTATAGCTCCTAGAGGTAGATGAGCTACGGTAACCTCTATAGCTCCTAGAGGCAGATGAGCTACGGTAACCTCTATAGCTCCTAGAGGCAGATGAGCTACTGTAACCTCTATAGCTCCTATAGGCAGATGAGCTACGGTAACCTCTATAGCTCCTAGAGGCAGATGAGCTACTGTAACCTCTATAGCTCCTAGAGGCAGATGAGCTACGGTAACCTCTATAGCTCCTATAGGCAGATGAACTACGGTAACCTCTATAGCTCCTAGAGGCAGATGAACTACGGTAACCTCTATAGCTCCTATAGGCAGATGAGCTACTGTAACCTCTATAGCTCCTAGAGGCAGATGAACTACGGTAACCTCTATAGCTCCTAGAGGCAGATGAACTACGGTAACCTCTATAGCTCCTAGAGGCAGATGAACTACGGTAACCTCTATAGCTCCTAGAGGCAGATGAGCTACGGTAACCTCTATAGCTCCTAGAGGCAGATGAGCTACTGTAACCTCTATAGCTCCTAGAGGTAGATGAGCTACGGTAACCTCTATAGCTCCTAGAGGCAGATGAGCTACTGTAACCTCTATAGCTCCTATAGGCAGATGAGCTACTGTAACCTCTATAGCTCCTATAGGCAGATGAGCTACTGTAACCTATATAGCTCCTAGAGGCAGATGAGCTACTGTAACCTCTATAGCTCCTATAGGCAGATGAGCTACGGTAACCTCTATAGCTCCTAGAGGCAGATGAGCTACTGTAACCTCTATAGCTACAGAGAGGCAGATGAGCTACGGTAATCACTGGAATTTCCCCAAGGGGATTAATAAAGGAATATCTTATCTTATCTTAACCTCTATAGCTCCTATAGGCAGATGAGCTACGGTAACCTCTATAGCTCCTATAGGCAGATGAGCTACGGTAACCTCTATAGCTCCTAGAGGCAGATGAGCTACGGTAACCTCTATAGCTCCTAGAGGCAGATGAGCTACGGTAACCTCTATAGCTCCTATAGGCAGATGAGCTACTGTAACCTCTATAGCTAGAGAGGCAGGATATGAAACAAGGCCTCTCCGCCTCTCCATCTCTCCGCCTCTCCGTCTCTCCACCTCTGGTCCGTTGGCTGAGAAACAATCTCCTGTAAGACTCTCACTAAGCTCTTTTTATTAACAGGCTCGTCTGTAGAAAATAAACACTGTGTTACACCAACAGTGGTACCGGTAACAACAATACGGCGACTCTATTAACACATTCAGCGCCAGACCCGATTATAGTCGGGTTATCTCGCCAGCGGTTAAGCGCCATACCCGAGTATAGTCGGGTTTTCATAGTTTTTCTTTTATTAGATTTTTTTATTCTATAGTGTTACCATAGGAAATCATTCTGAGATTCCTAGAGTGCAATATCAGCCGCATCCTGCTAGGTGGCAGTATCGCCCACCCTTTGAAACCTTATTTCACACTGTGTGTTACATCAAATTTCCTCCGGGCGGAGAATTTTGGTCCAGGCAAGTCTAGCAGTTGACCCGATCACATTGGAACGCGTCCATGGCCCTTCGATGCATGTGTTGTGCCAGATTATGTCGGTGAACCCGATGGACAACAATACTGGAAATCGCGATGAGACAATTGGAATATAATTTTTGGGATACCTCCTAGTAAAGGTAAGGACTATATGACATCAGTCCTACTTTGATCCAACAATGATTTCACATCGATTGCAACGATCATTATGTAACATACTCCAAAACGTATGCCGTTGCTGACGATCAAAGCATCAAAAAACGACCCCCTCCCTTTCATGATGAAACATAATACCCATTATATACCTTTGAATTGGAAATAGTAGCGTGTCCAGGCGAGCAACGCGAACGCTTTTAGCAAAATTCACATATTGCTCCATAGCGCCGTTTTCAGGAATTAGCCAGGATCACTCTGAAACTATACAATATTCACCACGGCATAACACACAAACGTATACATGAAAAATTCTTTTCTTTTTCACATGTTGAACGATGGATAGTTAATGTCAAATGAGCCATAGTATTGTCTCCATAGCTATAATATAGAATATAGATATATAGCCCTCCAAACACCGCAACGCACAATCCAAATCCCTCTCCCTATCTCTTACAGCGGTGGCGCAGTAGGTACAAGGATAGCTAAAGTGGCTGGCGCCCAAAGTGTTAAGTGACGGAGATGTCACTTCCAATTGCATTGCTGTTATCAGATGACATCAGAGTTTGCCCCCCCAAAAAAAACGGTATATTCGCTTGAATTATTATTATTATCTTTTTTTTTTACTTTACTGATGTGTACAAATTATGAGCATGACTTGTTCTGGATGTACAATTAATAATTACAATTCCGTGACCTCCTCCTCCACAGTAAAACAAATCCAGCTGGAACAGGGCTTTAGATAATACAATTCTGCTGTGACGTGGTGGGCTTATCTGGCAGTGCAGGTGATTGCTTCATTAGCAGGGAACACTTGTCCATTATCGTCATTCATCTGTAGTTTGTTAAGAAGCTCTGTGGAATTACTGTGGCGTCAGTCCACTTGGTCAGAACAGGTGACTTGGTCAGAACAGTCCACTAGGTCAGAACAGGTCACTTGGTCAGAACAGGTGACTTGGTCAGAACAGTCCACTAGGTCAGAACAGGTCACTAGGTCAGAACAGGTCACTTGGTCAGAACAGGTGACTTGGTCAGAACAGTCCACTAGGTCAGAACAGGTCACTTGGTCAGAACAGGTCACTAGGTCAGAACAGGTCACTTGGTCAGAACAGGTGACTTGGTCAGAACAGGTCACTAGGTCAGAACAGGTCACTAGGTCAGAACAGGTCACTAGGTCAGAACAGGTCACTTGGTCAGAACAGGTCACTAGGTCAGAACAGTCCACTTGGTCAGAACAGGTCACTAGGTCAGAACAGGTCACTAGGTCAGAACAGGTCACTTGGTCAGAACAGGTCACTAGGTCAGAACAGGTCACTAGGTCAGAACAGGTCACTAGGTCAGAACAGGTCACTAGGTCAGAACAGGTCACTAGGTCAGAACAGGTCACTAGGTCAGAACAGGTCACTAGGTCAGAACAGGTCACTTGGTCAGAACAGGTCACTTGGTCAGAACAGGTCACTAGGTCAGAACAGGTCACTTGGTCAGAACAGGTCACTTGGTCAGAACAGGTCACTTGGTCAGAACAGGTCACTTGGTCAGAACAGGTCACTTGGTCAGAACAGGTCACTAGGTCAGAACAGTCCACTAGGTCAGAACAGGTCACTTGGTCAGAACAGGTCACTTGGTCAGAACAGGTCACTAGGTCAGAACAGGTCACTTGGTCAGAACAGGTCACTTGGTCAGAACAGTCCACTTGGTCAGAACAGGTCACTAGGTCAGAACAGGTCACTAGGTCAGATCAGTCCACTTGGTCAGAACAGGTCACTAGGTCAGAACAGGTCACTTGGTCAGAACAGGTCACTTGGTCAGAACAGGTCACTTGGTCAGAACAGTCCACTTGGTCAGAACAGGTCACTTGGTCAGAACAGGTGACTTGGTCAGAACAGGTCACTTGGTCAGAACAGTCCACTTGGTCAGAACAGTCCACTTGGTCAGAACAGGTCACTTGGTCAGAACAGGTGACTTGGTCAGAACAGGTCACTAGGTCAGAACAGGTGACTTGGTCAGAACAGTCCACTTGGTCAGAACAGGTCACTTGGTCAGAACAGGTCACTTGGTCAGAACAGGTCACTAGGTCAGAACAATCCACTAGGTCAGAACAGGTCACTTGGTCAGAACAGGTCACTTGGTCAGAACAGGTCACTAGGTCAGAACAGGTCACTTGGTCAGAACAGGTCACTTGGTCAGAACAGGTCACTTGGTCAGAACAGTCCACTTGGTCAGAACAGGTCACTAGGTCAGAACAGGTCACTAGGTCAGATCAGTCCACTTGGTCAGAACAGGTCACTAGGTCAGAACAGGTCACTTGGTCAGAACAGGTCACTTGGTCAGAACAGGTCACTTGGTCAGAACAGTCCACTTGGTCAGAACAGGTCACTTGGTCAGAACAGGTGACTTGGTCAGAACAGGTCACTTGGTCAGAACAGTCCACTTGGTCAGAACAGTCCACTTGGTCAGAACAGGTCACTTGGTCAGAACAGGTGACTTGGTCAGAACAGGTCACTAGGTCAGAACAGGTGACTTGGTCAGAACAGTCCACTTGGTCAGAACAGGTCACTTGGTCAGAACAGTCCACTAGGTCAGAACAGGTCACTAGGTCAGAACAGGCCACTTGGTCAGAACAGGTCACTTGGTCAGAACAGGTCACTTGGTCAGAACAGGTCACTTGGTCAGAACAGGTCACTTGGTCAGAACAGTCCACTTGGTCAGAACAGGTCACTAGGTCAGAACAGTCCACTAGGTCAGAACAGGTCACTAGGTCAGAACAGGTCACTAGGTCAGAACAGGTCACTAGGTCAGAACAGGTCACTAGGTCAGAACAGGTCACTTGGTCAGAACAGGTCACTTGGTCAGAACAGGTCACTTGGTCAGAACAGGTCACTAGGTCAGAACAGTCCACTTGGTCAGAACAGGCCACTAGGTCAGAACAGGTCACTAGGTCAGAACAGGTCACTTGGTCAGAACAGTCCACTTGGTCAGAACAGGTCACTTGGTCAGAACAGGTCACTTGGTCAGAACAGGTCACTAGGTCAGAACAGGTCACTTGGTCAGAACAGGTCACTAGGTCAGAACAGGTCACTAGGTCAGAACAGGTCACTAGGTCAGAACAGGTCACTTGGTCAGAACAGGTCACTAGGTCAGAACAGGTCACTAGGTCAGAACAGGTCACTTGGTCAGAACAGGTCACTAGGTCAGAACAGGTCACTTGGTCAGAACAGGTCACTTGGTCAGAACAGGTCACTTGGTCAGAACAGGTCACTTGGTCAGAACAGGTCACTAGGTCAGAACAGTCCACTTGGTCAGAACAGGTCACTAGGTCAGAACAGGTCACTTGGTCAGAACAGGTCACTTGGTCAGAACAGGTCACTTGGTCAGAACAGGTCACTAGGTCAGAACAGGTCACTAGGTCAGAACAGTCCACTTGGTCAGAACAGGCCACTAGGTCAGAACAGGTCACTAGGTCAGAACAGGTCACTAGGTCAGAACAGGTCACTAGGTCAGAACAGGTCACTTGGTCAGAATAGTCCACTAGGTCAGAACAGGTCACTTGGTCAGAACAGGTCACTTGGTCAGAACAGTCCACTAGGTCAGAACAGTCCACTAGGTCAGAACAGGTCACTAGGTCAGAACAGGTCACTTGGTCAGAACAGTCCACTTGGTAGGGCGGCTGAGTGGCGCAGTGGGCAAGGCGCTCGCCACTAACGCAGGAGATGCTGGTATCGAGCCCAGCTCTCTGCGTTGCTACCGGCTTGGCCGGCCGTCATACTAACACAATTGGCAGTGTTAGAGGGTGAGAAAGCCGGTGGGTGGGGATTGGACGTTGTGGACAGCGACTCCTACAGGTCGGTTGGGTGGAGCCTGTACAGCAGAATCAGGAAGTATCGGGGGCAGTGTGAGCCTCCCACGTAGAGCTGCCGCGATAACCGCATTACCGCTGTTTTTTATCATAATAATAAAGTTGGCTTGCGGCTTTGCAGATATACCCTACTCGGTTCCAAGCGACCCTATTGGGTAGAAGTGGTACCAGAAAAGTCATGTGAAACATTGCAGACCACTGACTGGTCAGAAGAGAGACGCGTCACAGTTTGGAGGCTCTGAACAAAAACAGAACGCCGCCATCTTTACTGCCTCGCTAAGGATGCATTTCATTCAGGATTTGTTTGCGACAGAACCAAGTGCAATAAACAAAAAAGAATGGATTCACTGTGTATTCTACCTTATTTATTGATGAAACAAAACCGACATCAACCCAATTTACCACCGAGCGGAGAGTTTAGTGTCACAACAAGATCGCTGATGTGTTAAGTTTGTTGTTGTTATTAGCCTAATACTACCGTCAGCCGATATACACGAGAGGTAACGTTAAACCCGGGTTGCTTGGTAGAATACACAATGAGAGGTAACGTTAGCTTTGGCAGAATAGACGCAACGAGAGTATGGTTAATGTTGTTATTGATTGATTGATTGATTTAAACTGTGTTAAACTCTGGCTTGCTGCAAGCCCTCGGACACGGAGCTTTCAGTGTACACAAGCGAGCGGCCCCGCCTGCATCCCCACACGGAGACAAACGGAGTAGTACTTGGCTGCAGTGGAAAAGGAACGAAGTACCAGGTGCCTAAAGCGGGTCGAGTCGAGTAGGTACTATGCAGTGGAAAAGCGCCATTAGACTAGAGGCAGGCTATAAGAGTAGACTACTAAAAAAAAAAAAATGCATTCAAACTTTTTTTTTTTTTTTGTGCGCACTGTGCGGTAATAACCGCGGCGGTAGGAAATATTTCGCAAATTTGTGCGGTAAGGAAAATAGCAATACCGCGGCAGCTCTACTCCCACGCGTTACCTCTCGCCACTGAGAGTTCGAGCTGTCTGGTGAAAAGATGCGACAGGCTGCCTCCTCGTGTACCGGAGGGGACACGTGATGCAAGGCTTCTATCCTCACTACAGCCGACCAGTGGGAGGCATAGTCTTGCAACGTTCAAGACAGGGGAGGGTGTGAGGTTTTGTCCTTTGCTCACTTACTCGCTCTGTTCCTTTAAGCCTACTCGCTCTGTTTTCCATTTGTTTTCTGTTAATCATTTCATTCCCCTATTCACACGCTTCTTCCCAGAAACGTCGTTGATTGGTTCTCCCCCGTCCACACGCTTATCAATCACATCCCTCAGCTGTCACTGCTTGTCAATTAAGCATTCCCGTATTATTTATACCCCGTTTCCCCATTCAAGTTTTGTTGGATCGTTTTGATATTTCTGTTGCATTCGCCGTTCCTGCTGCCTGCTGTTGTTTCCCTGTGCTTTGCCTCCAGGATATTCAAGAAGCATTCCTCTTGGACACCCTTTCCCCGAGGCGACGCGCTCGCTCCATTCTGTTCCAACGCTCTTTACGCACAACGCCTGGGTGAGTTTTTTATGACTGTCTTTGATCCAATTCCGTTTTTCGTGTGTTTATATAACACTGAAGATTTCCAGCTTTTTATCAGACAGTCACTCACCCAGCGTTTAGCCTTTTTTGGATTGTTTCATTGGGATAATATTTTGGCCTAACATCTCCCACTGTGTGTTTACACACCGAAGATATTATCACATTGGATTTGTATTTTTGGGACTTCGCTCACAGTGTTTATTTTGCACCGAAGATATCTATCACTTGGGATTGTGTTTGGAACGTTACTCACAGTGTGTATTTACACCGAAGATTCTGTCACTTGGATAACTCTGTTTTCGGGTACAAGTCACCTCTCCTGTTCACCTGCTCTGTTCCACCTGCACCCTGAGTTAACTCGCTCCCTCTCTCTCTCTCGGTCCCGCAACCACCTCGGAGATTCTGCCGAGAGAAGTCTGCAGAGCGGCTCTGACGTCAGCGTCTGCTTCCCCTGACTACCATCCCGGGAGAAGCTGCAGAGCAGCAACATCCATCCTTGCTTGTATTCCAGTCTTTGTTTGAACTCTTCCCAGTCTGTGCTGTGTTATTTAGTCTTAATAAACAAGCCCTTGTTTTTGGCAACTATGAATCCTACTCTCTTGTGTCGTTGCGTTTGGGGTCGGTGTCAAACCATAACAGAGGGAAGAATTGGAATCATGAAAAATTGGGATGGGAGAAAAATTGAAAAATAAGGAGAAAAAGTGGATAAAAAAAATAAGAACAGGTCACTTGGTCAACAGTCCACTTGGTCAGAACAGGTCACTTGGTCAGAACAGTCCACTTGGTCAGAAAAGTCCACTTGGTCAGAACAGTCCACTTGGTCAGAACAGTCCACTTGGTCAGAACAGTCCACTTGGTCAGAACAGTCCACTTGGTCAGAACAGGTGTCTTTATCAGAACAACACATTTGAATCATGGTATTTTCAAATAAGTGTCATGTAATTTCAAATAAGTGTATCATGGTATTTCTTAAAAAGTATCATAGTATTTCTTAAAAAGTATCATGGTATTTCTTTAAAAGTATCCTAGTATTTCCATAATTCTTTGGTCAATATGTTGATGGTAGAGAGACCAACAATTTTGGAAATACCATGACATTAAATCAGAGATGCCTCCTCTATGCCTATCAGTAATGCCTTAATGTATTTTATTAACTGCTATATATATATATATATATATATATATATATATATATATATATATATATATATATATATATATATATATATATATATATATATATATATATATATAT
Source organism: Notolepis coatsorum (assembly GCF_963971535.1). Classification (NCBI taxonomy): domain Eukaryota; kingdom Metazoa; phylum Chordata; class Actinopteri; order Aulopiformes; family Paralepididae; genus Notolepis; species Notolepis coatsorum. Next base: position 111,212,593 of record NC_140166.1, read on the forward strand.
ATATATATATTATATATATATCAGTTTTCAAAGAGATGCAACTTACTTATATTGTGTTATAATTGAAACATTGAATATGATGGTTTACACATACAGTATCTACCGTAAGTGGTTCTAGCATTGAGAGAGTCACTGAATATGAATATCTTTGTGTGTGGCTCGATGAGAAATCTACATTTAAAATTCCATGTGGACAACCTTGCCTCCAAGTTGCGACAGAAAATTGGCTTTCTATACAGAAACAAATATGTGCGTAACCCGTGCGTACGATCATTTCTAAGCAAAGTGTGGGACTTATCAATTTGAACGTGTGCTTGACTTTGTGCGTATATATACGCACAGCTCCAACCGTGTGTACCTGGCGCCCAGCGGTAGAATATGGAGACTGCAGACGCGGAAATAAGCTTTTGTGCATTAGTTTCAACACTGGTGTGTGTTCTGTATGACCCGTAATTCATTATAGTTCATTGTAAAATAGCGACAGTAGTGTAATTATAACGGGCTCATGCGCGAACAAGAGGTTGGCCTGCTTGTTTGGCACGGGGGGCCGACACAGAACACCCACCTCCAAACGCGATTAAATATTGTTTAAAATAAAAAGCGAAATACTATTATTTTGTGTGTCATGTTTCCAAATAAGATTGGTCACAACGAAATGCTTTCTACTTCAATTTGTTGGTTCGAATAGATGACCTCCGTTGAAACTTCACTGAGACTAAAAGACAGTCTATTTGTGAGCTCCCGCACAGACGTGATAATAATAATAATAATAGCTTCATTTTATATAGCGCCTTTCAAGAGACCCAATGTCGCTTTACATAGGGGGAAAAAATAACAAAGTAACAAATATAGTGGACAGACACAACATATAAATATGATGATGGGATTCAAGTTTGCGTTTTTATTGATCACATAGGCAGGCTATACATAGGCTACATGGCATGGAGATATCTCGTGATATTGGAGATGGATCGAGCAATAGACTGTTACTGTCTGTACACCACCCATGTAGCTGTCAAAGCTCTATCACAAATGCAGTTATGTGAATAGAAAGGTTCTTGAATATGCTCTTGTATTATTGTTCATATAGGCTACCTAATACCGATATCAAAATAGATTGTATGCCTCTACAAATCATATGCAGGTAGAACATTTACGGAGAACTTTAATCCCTGGGTATTAATCGAACGAAACGAAGAAAAAGCAGTCATATTCCAGCATGGTTATTAATGACACCAATGGCAAACAGTGGTTAACGGTCTTTACTAGTGTTTGCGGTGCCCAGGCAGCAATGGTCTTTAGTTAATAGATATCATATCCGACATCACCGTACGTGTACATTGTCTGTCAGCCTGTCGCGTATTTCTCCCAGGCGTTCGCTCGGCTTAGTCCATTTTTCCACATTTCATGGGGGTGTTTCATGACCATATATGGTTAATTACGGGCGGTGCTATATGCAAATACGTAAAACCATGCACGAGCGCGGAGCGTAGAACAAGTGGCATTTATCAACATGGAGTGTGCGTGGGACACGTCTACGCACGTGTGATAAATCCCGATTTTTCTGAACGTGCACACATTATAAATTCTGTGCTTAACACTTTCAATGCCGACGACGAGATTTATCGTTAGTTCATGCCCCCCATTGAGAGCCGACAACGCTAAATGTCGTTTTTTTTATATTAGCGATCTGAATTCATATTTCATCAACCGAGCCTCCCGTTAGTACAGCAGCCTCTCTCTGAGCTCCAATGGGAAAATTCCACCCCCTATCGTCTATCCCTGTGTAACTGCACCCCATTCGATTATACTGGTGGATGTGTGGGGGGGAGCCTCCTCGCTCCACTATGCTGGCGAGGGATCTGATGAACAGGGAAGTGATCGCGAGATGTAAAACAACCTGGAATATATATTTACAGTAGCCAATAATCAATCAATAAACGCGATCGATATTTGGAATGGCGATCAGGAATTGGAATAATCTTTTTGGAGAACATCTGATCTAAGGTAAGGAGTCTATGTTACCAGTTTTAGGATAATCTGAGCTATTTTCACTGAGATAACAGCGTGCCCCGTGTGTGTGTGTGTGCGTGTTGATCAGGAAATGAGAGAATCGATTTCTCAGCTCGCTTCTATAGCGTGCATAAGTACACATATACTATCGATAATCTAGCGTTTATTTGAAAACTATTAATAAATAGGCCGAAAAATGACAACGTTTCTAGTGTATTCGAGAATATTCCAGTAAATGTCGTTTTTTTACGGAATCTTTCTATTTTCCTGAAATTTGAGAAAACAATAGCTTTTCGAAATGCTATAAAACGGAAATGAACAGATTAAAAAACAATCCGTTTCAACAATGTTGACTGCAAACAAGTAATTGATAAGTGACGGGCAGATTAGACACATAATTTAAGACATAGATTATGCGTTTTTAACGCCATAATTGAAGTGGATGCTGGCATCCACCACATAAAAGACGGCACCCCCTGCCGGCTCTGAAAGTGTTAAGAACGAAAATAGAACACTTTCTAAGAATTGTTGATAAATGAGGGCCGATGTAATATAGACATGATGCGGCCTCAACCCTTAAATCCTTGGACTCTGTCTATCACTCTGGCCTCAGATTCATCACTAATGATAGATACAACTAGGGATGCCCCGATCGATCGGCCACCGATCGTTATCGGCCGATACTCAGTATAAATATGCAATCTGTGAATTCCGATAATTAGTCATATTCGCCGATAGCGGAAACCGATCAAGCGAAGCTCTCACTCGCTGTCTGTCTCAGACACACACGACCTGCAAACTGCCGCTGCTCCTCCTCCCTAGCCCCGCCCGCCCCCGTGTAGAGTTTGTAAACAAAGAGGTGCGGCTCCTCTGCTCGAGTCTGTAGTGCACTGCATTCGACCTGCGCTAACGTTAGCTACCTAGCTATCGTTACTGTTTAAACAAAATTACCCAGTCAACTATTCACGTTTAGTAGGCATTGTCTAACGGTATTTAGCCGGCTAGCTACCGATAGCTCCTGATATCAACAAATGATCCAGAAAGTCTAGTAGTTCATGTTCATACCTCAGTTAGCTTGCGTTAGCTGACGTTCGTTTACTGTTCAAAACGAAATGTCCCGTTGAACTAAAGTTCTGTCTTAACGTCATCTAGCCGGCTAGCAGTAGCTACAGATAGCTCTTGATATCAATGTCTTATAACATTGATTTAATGCGTATTCGAGCTGAGGGCTTGCTGAATGTGAAATGACCAAAGCACTTAACGTTACCAATGGGGTCCCGCTGCAGCGCCGGAGAATCCTTTTTGGAGCTGGGCTACTAGAGTACACACAGACAGTGGAGCTGTTTGCAGATAGTGAGCATTTTGACTTGTTGCGTGGTGGCGATGTCTCGCAGTCGCAGATAATACAAGTACAAGTCTAATTATATAATATATATATTTTATATAAAAAAAATAAAACTTTTTATATAAAATAATTTTTAATTTCTTTTTAATCAAAAACAATCGGTATCGGATCGGTATCGGCCGATATGGCTCACGACGATCGGTGATCGGTATCGGTGGCAAAAAACGTGATCGGGGCATCCCTAGATACAACACTCATCACTGTGTCCTTTATGAGAAGGTTGGTTGGTCCTCGCTGATGGAGAGGTGCCACAAACACCGGCCTTTGTTACTTTTTAAGACCCTTATTGGTAAGCTACCTCCTTATACTACATCATTATTGGAATGGAATTGTGGTTTGAGTTTGCTCGGAACAGGGTAAATCAGCATTTTGCTATGATGCCCCTAGCTCATGGAATGAACTCCAACAGTCCTTAAAGGAAAACTCCAACATTTTGGGAAATTAGCTTATTTGCCATCTACCCTGGAGTTAGACAAGAAGATACATACATTTTTTTTCTCTGTGCATGCAGTAAGAGTAGGAAGACGTTGGTAACTAGGCTAATGGAGGAACCTACTTCCAGTGACTGACACTAAGCTAGGCTAACGGTGCGCGTCTTCCTACTCCTACTGCATGCACAGAGAAGAAAAAGGTATGTATCTTAACACTCCAACATTTTGGGAACCCTGGAGTTAGACAAGAAGATTGTAACTGAGGGGTACAATTCCCTGACTGTATTGTTAGATATGATACTTACTACCACTACCTCTTGTACTTTAGACTCTGGCCACCCAGTACTAGGCATAAATAATTATGGTAAACACTCCCACGTAGATGAAACGATCCAACACAAATGTACCAAGTCGAAAGTCTGCGTTTAATAATAATTAATACATAGCAAAAGGTATGTAGAGCAATCACTTAATTACATTTATGATTTGAAATAGGATGCACTTTTATGGCAAATGAGTATTCGTTGGTATATCAATAGAGAACGTCCAATCTCTGGTTGCGCAGGCGGTAAATATACAACCTGGAATATTTATGGAATAATAGCAATGATACTTTAATTAGGGATGTCCCGATCACGTTTTTTTGCTCCCGATCCGATCCCGATCATGTGATTTTGAGTATCTACCGATACCGATATTTCCCGATCCGATCAAAATTATTTCTTTTATTTTCTTTTATTCAACAAACATGACCATGTTCACGTCTTAAACTCATACTGAGGCCTTAGTTTTGGTTTTAAATTGCATATCATCATTCATTTATTTATTGTCACACAGAGCAGAAGAATTTTGCCAAAACAAACCAATAGTATCCAGCTGCAGAACAGCAGACCAGCCACACTCTCAGACCCAAACGCATTTCCTTTGATTTAATTATACATCAAATGATTTATGAAGTTAACTTTTCACCTGGATAACGTCAACATTCAGGGTGAATGTAATGTGAGAAATTGGGATAAAAAAAATTTAAATAAAATTATTTGGGTCTGAGATTGTGGCTGGTCTGCCGTTCTGCAGCTGGATACTATTGGTTTGTTTTGGCAAAATTCTTCTGCTCTGTGACAATAAATAAATGAATGATGATATGCAATTTAAAACCAAAACTAAGGCCTCAGTATGAGTTTAAGACGTGAACATGGTCATGTTTGTTGAATAAAAAAAAAAAAGTAAAAAAAAAAAAAAAAAAAGATTTTTGTCGATCCCGATCTTCGGAAAATCACGTGATCGGCCCCGATCCCGATCACGTGATCGGATCGGGACATCCCTAACTTTAATGATTATAGAACTGGATACACTAGGGGGGAATTCCGGTCGCTTGTAAGACAACTGGAGAAGGGGGGGGGGGGGTAGAGTCTGGCTGTATCCGTCTGGCCGAGGGTATCCTGGGAGAATCCACGGTTGTGCGGCTCGGTGCCTCAGCGATCCTCGATCCACAGATGAAAGCAGTTGGACTCTCTGTGGGCCGGCTTCCTCCGGTCCACGATGGAGAGACGTGAAGCGACCTCGTCGTGTAGAGCGTCTCCTCACCTGTCGTCCTCTCCGGGGGGGGGTTTCCAACACACGGCAGTGTTGGTCTTTATCCATAGAATAATCACTGTATACAAAGCATAATCCGTGCCTGGGAAGGCGGGCTGTCGTCGGTAGAATAATCCGGTATGCAGGTCCACTCGCTCGTCGGCTCTGGGGCTCCTCGGGTGCAGCCTCACATGGGGTCGGCCACCCTGGATAAGCAGCCAGTTCTACCCGAAACGATGGGGGTACTGACTACGATAGTATTCTCACCGCACGAAGCACTACATATGAATAGACTATTATTAGCTTAATAGACTACGTCCAACTCGACGATATAGTGCCAAATATGACTATTCAAATATTAATATACACGATGTCTCAATACCGATGGTAGGCCGAACTTGGCCTTACTCCCACACGTGGCGTCGCGGGGAGGCTTTACGTCTGTCACTCTATTGGAGGGTAAGAAACTGGACTAAAAAAGGAAGTCCTACTTTAGTAGCGCAGTATATATACGCACTATGAACAAATAGTACCATTAGTGGTGCGGTAGCCAGATTCCTACGCGGAACTAGGACTTGTTCGTACATGTTGAGCGGTACGTTTGAACTGGGTCTGGGGGGTATGGCAGCCTGGCACCAAGGTCTCGACCAATAGTAGAATGGAGACTATTATGGGATGTTCAGTAGGCTAGAATGGATATTCAATGCATATTGTACAAGGAATATACAAGGGATATCAGGGAATATTAGAGAATATACAAATACAATTAAATATATATATATAAATAAATATATATATTCGGTTTAATCTGGCCCTTCACAGCAGCCACCCCCTGATTGGTCCCAGACCTAATCAGTTAAGCAGAGACAGATTAATCGCGTTGTCTATTTACACATAAGGGTTTGCTGTAGGGGTCAGTCAACTTCACAAAGTCATAGGGTTATAGGGTCATGGTCATCATCGATTGTGTCTGGGAGTCTGGGCAGTTCTATGAGCCTCGCCACGGGACGGGTGTAAGTGCGACCCTGGACAAGCACTTCAGCTGCTCGGACCTTGCCGTCGGCACCGGTGATCACTTTGCTTACGCGGCCGGCCGGCCACATAGCTCTGGGCAGTGATTGATCAATAATCATGACGACTGTTCCTTCTGTCAAATTGTCTCTCTCCTTTACCCACTTCTGGCGGGTCTGTAGAGACGGTAGGTAGTGCAGTAGGAATGTCCTTTGTTGTGCACTCTCTATGGTAGTGCAATCATCTATGTTGGGGTCTGCGGAGATAACAGTGCTCAATCCACAGAACATAGGTTTCTTATTCTCAGCCTCCTCTTGACTGGCTTCCCTCGGGATAGGCGTGGGCCACTCTCCTTCCGGGAGCTTTAGGAATGCTGGGCCGTCACTGTAGACATTGCGACGGGTGAGGTCATCTAGGGGCATTCCCCGGGTGATGACGTCAGCTGGGTTCTGTTTTGTATCAACATAGCGCCACTCTGTTTCTCCGGGTTTAACTCTTCGGTTAAGTCTTGAATCTCGGTGACTCTGACTCCCACGAAGACTTTGTACTTGCATGAGTCCGATTTGATCCAGGCGAGTACTGTCGTGGAATCTGACCACAGGATTGTTCTAGACACCGGCATGGTGAGCTCACGTTGGATGAGCGTGGCTAGGTGCGCTCCGGCTAGGGCTGCGCAGAGCTCTAGACGTGGGATAGATTGTTGCTTGCGTGGGGCTATTCTCGAGCGGGCGAGGACAAATGCTGTGTAGATCTCTCCCCCCTCTTCTTGGGCCCGCAAGTAGGCTACTGATCCGTATGCGACCTCTGAGGCGTCACTGAAGACGTGTAAGTCCATTTTACATGTCTCTGGCCTCACCGTGGGTGGGAAGTAGCTTCGGCGCATATTAACGCCTGGGAGTGAGTGGAGCTCCATCTCCCACTCTCTCCAGGTGGATGCAAGGTGTGCGGGAATGGGGTCGTCCCAGCCCTGGTCCTTGTCCCACAATGCTCGTACAATCATTTTTGCCCTGGTGGTGTACGGTAGAATACATCCTAGCGGGTCATATTGTCGGGCGAGTGTTGTGTACACACTCCGTCTGGTGGTCGGCGCCGCCGCCGGCCTTCCCTGCTCCGTAGTCAGGGGCTTGTGTCTGTAGTGAAGCGAATCTGTTTTGAATCGCCACACCAATCCCAGGGTCATCTCCTGGGCTTCTCCCGGGATTGTAGCCATCCAGGTCTCGCTGCTGGCTGCCTTGTCCTCGGAGGAGAGGCTGCGCAGTACTTGCGGATCGCTGCTGGCCCACTGCCTGAGATCAAAGCCGCCTTTGATCAATGAGGCGCGGAGTTTAATCAGGAGAGCCTCGGCTTCTTCCTGGGTTGAAAGGCTTTGTAGACAGTTGTCTACGTAGAAGCTGTTCTTTACGCTGTGTCGGACCTCTTCGTCCGCTGCTGGGTCCTCTGCTACATGTTTCTGTAGTGCAAATGTAGCACAGCAGGGCCTGCACGTCGTTCCGAAGGGGAGGACTTCCCATTGGTAGATGGCTGGGTGCTCATCTCCTGGCTTCTCTCTCCATAGGAACCGTAACAGGGGCTTGTCCTCCTCTACTAATCTCACCTGCAGGAACATTCCTTTAATGTCCCCGCTGATGGCCACCTTTTCCTGGCGGAAGCGGAGTAGAACGCCGAGTAGGGAGGGGCCGAGTGTGGGACCGGGCAGTAACTCTTTATTCAGATTTTGGGATCCGATCTGGTAGCTGCAGTTAAATACTATGCGGTCTTTACCGTTGTGATGGACCTTGTGGTGAGGCACGTACCACGATTCAGTGGTCTGGTCAGCCTCTTTAATGTCCATCTTTGTGACGTGTCCCGCTGTGATGAGCTTCCCAATCTCAGCGCGGTATACACTCTCTTGGGCGGGGTTCTTGGCTAAGCGCCGCTCCGTGTTCAGCAGGTACCGTTCTGTGGCGTCTGTCTTGGCGTGGAAAGTAGGCATTCCTTCTCGCCGCAGGAGTGGCGTGGCGTATCTCAACACGCCGTTGACCGGGACTCTCTTGGTCCCTGTCTCGAGGAGGTGAATGGCGTAAATGTCATCTTTAGAGCGAATGTCTTTCTTTCCGTTCTTAAAGGGCATTTGTTCCAAGGTCCATAACCGCTCTACGTGTTGCAGGAGTGCGGTTTCTCCCTCTGTGACTCGGGAGTGGAGACATCTAGTGGCTGTACTTCGGTTGAGAGATTTGGCGAGCGGGCCTTGGAGAGTCCATCCCAAACGGGTCTCGACTGCTGCAGGACAGCCTCGGGGTCCGGTATGAACCCGGTCTATCGGGACAATGAGGTCTGCATGGTCGGAGCCTATCAACAGGGTCGGCATAGCATTGTCTATGAGCGGGATCGGTAACTTGCGCAGATGTGCATATTTCTCCATCAGCTTGGCGACGGGGTATGTGTACCGCGACAGTCCTATTTCTTGGCTGGTGAAAGCGTCTGTAATCTGGTACCGTCGCTCAGGCTGGCCGCTTGCTGCGATAGAGAATGAGACATTCTCGCCCTTTATCGTCTTCAAATCTCGTCTTATTGTCCGAATTGTCATTTGGGTTTCGCTTCCCCGCAGCCCTAGCTGGGCCGCAGCGGAGGCGAGCAGAAGGGTCTTCTCTGACCCGTCATCGAGGACGGCGTAAGTGTCCAGGACTTTATTCTGGTAGCTTAGTGTCACACGCACTACTTTTAGGAGTACTCGGGCTCCACTGCTGCTGGCGGGATCGATGTACATGACGCTCGCTTTGCTGCTGGATGGTGCGGGTGAAGGGCGCCGTCTGTTACTGTCGTGAAGTACTGTATGTCCAGATGGGCTCCATCGCACTTGGTGCACCTTTTCTTTAAGCGGCATTCGGCTGCCATGTGTGAGCGCGCACAGCGAAAACAGCGCTTGTTGGACTTTATCCATTGACTTGCTTCCTCCGCGTTCAGCTTGGGGAAGGAGTCACATTGCGCTAGCCAGTGTTCTTTCTCACAGTAGGGGCACACTATCTTCCACTTCTCCGTTCTGGAGGGGGTACTGTGGCTCCTGCTGCTCGGTACTGACTCCGATTGGTGCATCACAGTCACCGGTCTTCTTCCATCATTTAGTCGTCTGGTTCCTTCTCTGGAGCCAGGGGTGCTCCGTCCGAATGTATCTAGCCGTAGGCTGCTGACTTCTCTCGCCAGGAAGTCTGCTAGATCGAGGAGGTTCGGTTCGGTGCCATTCGGGTCTCGGTGGTCTCTCTGCCGCCTAAAACGCTCCTGTCGAGCGGGCGGCAGCTTCTCCAAGATCCTTTCCACATTTGAGTTGGCGTAAAGTTCATGCCTCCCCTTCTCTCTCTGCGCTCCCAACATCCCTACCAGGGACTGCACTCTGATGGACAGGTCGTCCAGTGCTCGATTGTCTATTGCTGGGGGTAAGCGGTCGATGTGTCGGATCTCCTGGATCACGTAATCCCATATGCGCCCATACCTCTGGTCCAATGCTACCAGCGCTGCTGTGTATGGGGTGGTGGAAGTCGCGTAGGCGAGCGCTATATTATGTGCGCGGGGTACCTTTAAGTGCTTCAGTAGGATGGCGTATTTATGGCGTTCATCCAATACATCCACCAACATGGTCTCCAGACACATGCGGAGTTCTGTATACTGGGCCCGGTTCTCTTGGGTGAAGTCGGGTACCATAGGCGTGCCAATGTATGACGCTGACTGTGGATACATCGGCGAGCGTTGGGGGAGAGGCCTCCTAGGCGAGTCTCCTCCCGCTCCTTGGTATGGGCTGGTACCGGCAGTGTACCATGGCCCGCTTGTCCAGGTGCTGTTCCTCGGTGCGGGTCGTGCGTCGTGCTCACCCGTGTATAGAGTCGGGGGTCTGTAGCGCAGCTCCGCGGGAGTATAGCCTGGGCTGTACCGGACCTCCTGGTCCGGTAGAGTACTGTGCTGTCGTCGGGCGTGGTTCTCCTCCTCTTCCTCTTCGTCTTCAGTTAGGTCATCCAGTGCTTGTAGTCTCTGGTTTAGCCTCTCCACAGGATATGCTGCTCCTTCCCGGTTGCTAGGTCTCGCTTGGACCGGTGGGGGGAGGTGGTCTGTGGGGGGTATAGACCTCGTCTGTTGGTCAAGTTCAGGGTTGTTTACTCGGCTAGGGGATGCCGCCCTGGAGGTGTGTCTAGACGAGTTCCTGGAGCCTCTGGCGGAGGGAGAGGGTGTTGTCCGTCTGATCAGCTGTTCTATTAGTTGCGCTTGCTGTCTGTCGCGCTCTGCGTCCCGTAGAGCACCAGCAGCTGCTCGCTGGCTGTCTGCTCGGTCTCGGGCCACATTCTCTTCCATCTGAATGCGTCTTATTTCTAGACGTATATGCTCTTCTTCGCTCCGCTGCTGGATCTGCAGTCGGTCGCGTTCAGCAGCGGCGTTCAGGCTGATGAGGAAGGCCTGCTGTAGGGTCCTCTCTGCCTCGCTGGGAGAAGGCGGTTGGATAGGGGAGCCTTCCCTCGGGGTACTCCTTGCGGAGCCTTGGAGCTCTATCTCCACGGTGCTCTCCCCGTCTTCTTCCGTGCCGAGTTCTCTCTCGGTAGCGTTGTATTCCTCCCGGGACTCATCGGGGACTACTTCTTCAGTACTGGCGGGGTGTGAAGTCATGTCTGGTTCCCACTGGTCCCCACCGTGAGCTTGGTCAGTTACATTCGAACCCGTAGGGGCCTCTATGGTCGGGGTAGTCTGGGCGTTGGGGTTAGACATACTTTTACTTTCTAGTTTTACCGCGTTTACTGTTAGTAGAAGACTAGGTTGTTGACTGACAGCGTAAGCCTCTAAGTACTGAGGGAGCCGTCGTTCGCGCTGCGGGTGTTGGTTAGGAGGATCGTTTCGTGGAGTGTTCATCATAGGCCATTTCAATATTAATAACACTATATTAATATTACACTAATTACCCTCCGGCTAGAAAGACCAATTGTAACTGAGGGGTACAATTCCCTGACTGTATTGTTAGATATGATACTTACTACCACTACCTCTTGTACTTTAGACTCTGGCCACCCAGTACTAGGCATAAATAATTATGGTAAACACTCCCACGTAGATGAAACGATCCAACACAAATGTACCAAGTCGAAAGTCTGCGTTTAATAATAATTAATACATAGCAAAAGGTATGTAGAGCAATCACTTAATTACATTTATGATTTGAAATAGGATGCACTTTTATGGCAAATGAGTATTCGTTGGTATATCAATAGAGAACGTCCAATCTCTGGTTGCGCAGGCGGTAAATATACAACCTGGAATATTTAAGGAATAATAGCAATGATACTTTAATGATTATAGAACTGGATACACTAGGGGGGAATTCCGGTCGCTTGTAAGACAACTGGAGAAGGGGGGGGGGGGTAGAGTCTGGCTGTATCCGTCTGGCCGAGGGTATCCTGGGAGAACCCACAGTTGTGCGGCTCGGTGCCTCAGCGATCCTCGATCCACAGATGAAAGCAGTTGGACTCTCTGTGGGCCGGCTTCCTCCGGTCCACGATGGAGAGACGTGAAGCGACCTCGTCGTGTAGAGCGTCTCCTCACCTGTCGTCCTCTCCGGGGGGGGGTTTCCAACACACGGCAGTGTTGGTCTTTATCCATAGAATAATCACTGTATACAAAGCATAATCTGTGCATAATCCGTGCCTGGGAAGGCGGGCTGTCGTCGGTAGAATAATCCGGTATGCAGGTCCACTCGCTCGTCGGCTCTGGGGCTCCTCGGGTGCAGCCTCACATGGGGTCGGCCACCCTGGATAAGCAGCCAGTTCTACCCGAAACGATGGGGGTACTGACTACGATAGTATTCTCACCGCACGAAGCACTACATATGAATAGACTATTATTAGCTTAATAGACTACGTCCAACTCGACGATATAGTGCCAAATATGACTATTCAAATATTAATATACACGATGTCTCAATACCGATGGTAGGCCGAACTTGGCCTTACTCCCACACGTGGCGTCGCGGGGAGGCTTTACGTCTGTCACTCTATTGGAGGGTAAGAAACTGGACTAAAAAAGGAAGTCCTACTTTAGTAGCGCAGTATATATACGCACTATGAACAAATAGTACCATTAGTGGTGCGGTAGCCAGATTCCTACGCGGAACTAGGACTTGTTCGTACATGTTGAGCGGTACGTTTGAACTGGGTCTGGGGGGTATGGCAGCCTGGCACCAAGGTCTCGACCAATAGTAGAATGGAGACTATTATGGGATGTTCAGTAGGCTAGAATGGATATTCAATGCATATTGTACAAGGAATATACAAGGGATATCAGGGAATATTAGAGAATATACAAATACAATTAAATATATATATATAAATAAATATATATATTCGGTTTAATCTGGCCCTTCACAACAAAGATGCATACCTTTTTCTTCTCTGTGCATGCAGTAGGAGTAGGAAGACATTGGGAACTAGGCTAATGGAGGAACCTACTTCCAGTGACTGGCGCTAAGCTAGGCTAATGGTGCACGTCTTCCTACTCCTACTGCATGCACAGAGAAGAAAAAAGGTATGTATCTTCTTGTCTAACTCCAGGGTAGATGGCAAATAAGCTAATTTCCCAAAATGTTGGAGTTTTCCTTTAAAGCTTGAGATTCTCCCATCTGTTGCAGAGTTTCAATCAAGTTGTACATGTTTTAATGGATTGTTATCCTTACTTGTCTAATTGTTTGTTACTGTGTATATATGCCTTTTTTTTTTAGCTCAACTCTGTATGTACTGTACACTCGACGTGACTGTAAATGAGGGAAACCTTTGCCTTTCGAGTTAAAATAAAGGTTTGAAATGAAATAAAATTGCCTTTCCTATTCTTTCATGCAGTGTGTGAGTGAGCAGAGCGAAAGCATTCCATTGTACTCATGTTAACATTTAAAAAATCTAGATGCACTCTATTCTGCAGAGACTGCGTGTACGTGTGCGTGTGCGTGTGTGTGGTGTGTAGGGCTTATGTGTGACATAGGAAATGTTATTCAAACTGAAACAAACCCAACATCTGTTTCCTCTCCTGCTGGTGTGTCTGCTGTCAAAGTGTTTCATGTCTCTCAGCCCACTGCCCCACATAGAAAGGATATTAAGGGGATAGTTGTGATTTTTGGAACCCTAGCCCTATGTCTTACTTACCAATAATGTTGGTGATCGGTAGATACTAGAGTCCTGTCTCAGCACCACCCATGCTGTGCCTCATACTAGCTTGCTAGCTTTGATAGTTAGCCACAAAGCAATGCAAAGTCAATGGGCACCATTTGGTCCTCAGCAATACACCTGCCGAGCGTGAAGTCGATCGGATTAACGGTTCTCGCGACACGTGAAGGACGGGACAGAGATTCCATCCTGTACCCGACACCTAAGCGCCTCTCACCGCCCCCGAAGAAGCCACAGACTAGTCGAGGCCTTAAAGAGCGGCTCTAGGATGCAGTTAGAGAGATCGGATCAGAGAGATTAGAGATCAGAGTTACCTGGGCAGAGAGCCGTGTGTGAACAGGGCTGATGATGTGAGTGCTGGTGTGAGCTGTTGAAATGTTTATGATTCATAGCAGCCAGCCTCATTAAAGACACGTGCCTTCTCTCTACAGAGGGGCCACATGCAACCCTACTGTGTCACCTGCCATCACGTGGCATCTGTTCCAGCAGCAGTCAGTCAGGCTGCCTACAGGGAGGGTGGCTACAGGGAGGTGTGGCTACAGGGAGGTGTGGCTACAAGGAGGAGTGGCTACAGGGAGGGTGGCTACAGGGAGGTGTGGCTACAGGGAGGGTGGCTACAGGGAGGAGTGGCTACAGGGAGGGTGGCTACAGGGAGGTGTGGCTACAGGGAGGGTGGCTACAAGGAGGAGTGGCTACAGGGAGGTGTGGCTACAGGGAGGGTGGCTACAAGGAGGTGTGGCTACAGGGAGGGTGGCTACAATGAGGAGTGGCTACAGGGAGGGTGGCTACAAGGAGGAGTGGCTACAGGGAGGGTGGCTACAGGGAGGTGTGGCTACAGGGAGGGTGGCTACAAGGAGGAGTGGCTACAGGGAGGGATGGCTACAGGGAGGGTGGCTACAGGGAGGTGTGGCTACAGGGAGGGTGGCTACAGGGAGGGTGGGTACAGGAGAGGCCTGTAGAGCTTCATTGTAGGCCCTACATGCCACCAATTTAAAGAATTCACGTGATGTTATTCCCGTTTCCCCAGGACAGTTCAATATTTGTGAACACGCACCACTCTCCAGTCCTAAAGCTAAACATTCGAGAGAGAACCCTCTAATTGTGTGTCTATGTCTATACCTACTATGCTACTATGTCTAATACTACTACCTACCAAACAATATCACTTACCCTTAACTGCCAGAGTTGTACCCTTCCTGCACAGAACTTGTAAGTCGCTTTGGATAGCTAAATGACTAAATGTAAACATAAATGTAATTGGTGATGTAATGGGCTCTGACTTTATGAGGCCAGGAAGTGTTTGTATGAGCTCTTACACCCAAATGAGGTTTATATTCTAGTGTTCCTAGAAGGTCAAACCTTATTCGACATTGTCGTGGAAAATATTATCATGTCATTATAGATCTGTGTTGAGCTAGTGTATTGTGTGTGTGTCTCTTTAAGAGACTCCAAGGTACCAACATCTCCCCAGCCAGCCAAAGCAAAGTTATAATTACTTCCCGTAACTGGGAACCATTTTATTTACTTTCATCATCATATCTGTTCTAATGTTACGTCTTGCAAGTGTGTATAAACTATGTTCTGCCCAGACCTCTTTTGTCAGTTTATGGCCAGACGCTAGTGTGTGAACAGGGAGCGAAATTAACTTTTTGACTCACCGGCCAGTGGCGGGTAGATGGGAAGAGTCTACCCGCCAAGCATATTTCTTACCTGCCAACATTTTTTTGATTAAAAAAATATATATATATATTTTATATAAAAAAATAAATTTTAAATAAAATATATATTATATAATCATACTTGTAGTTGTATTATCTGCGAGACATCGCCACCACGCAATAAGTCAAAATGCTTGCTATCTGCAAACAGCTCCACTGTCTGTGTGTATACTTGAGTAGCCTCCAGCTCCAGCAAGGATTCTCCGGCCCTGCAGCTAGACCCTATATTCAGCTAGACCCTACATTCAGCATGCAAGGATTCTCCGGCGATGCAGCTGGACCTATTTATAACGTTACCGTTCTTTTGTCAAATCACATTCAACATGCCCTCAGCTAGAATACGCATTCAATCAATGTTATAAGACATTGATATCAGGAGCTATCTGTAGCTACTGCTAGCCCGGTAGATAACGTTAAGACAATTTAGTTTACTGGGACAGATGGATCAACGTAAGCTAGCTAAGCTAGCTAACGAGGGACCGGAGGTATTATGCACTCGAGTAGACTATTGCTGGAGCATTTGTTGATATCAGCAGCTATCAGTAGCTAGCCAGCTAGATACCGTTAGACAATGCCTCGTCATGTATTAAACTAAAAGTGAATAGTTGACTGGGTCATTGTTTAAACAGTAACGTTAGCTCTTGGAGGTCCGATATAGACTAGAGCAGATGGAAGTAAACAAGCCAAATGATAGCTTCCGATTGGTCATTTGCTTTTTTTCTCATGAAACCAGTCACGTCACTCTACTGTGATTGGACCTAGTGCGATGTGGGACTTGTAATTTTTTAACGATCTCGCGGCGGAGAAAAAAAAGACGAGCAGCTATAATCTGTACTCGCACAAGAGTATCGTTATGAAGTTATGAACTACACGTCTACACGCCACACGGCGGGCAGCCCTCTAAGTGTCATGCGCCAAAGGTAAAAACAGCCCGCCCCTGGCGGGCGGCGGGCTTTAGTTTCGGTCCCTGTGTGTGAACATGATGTATCTGTCTGTAAACTGTCCTTTCATTGTGGCCACGGTGAAATAAACGTTTCTATTATTAACACTTTGAGCGCCACTCACGGCTAATCTCGGGTTTACGATTGTGACGTTGAATGCCACGTCACGGCTTTTTTCAGATTTTTTATTTTTTTTTTTTATTAGCGATCTGAAATCATATTGCATCACGCGAGCCTACCGTTGGAGATCCAGAGGCCGCCGGCGATCAGATGTGAAAAAAGCGCCCCCTATCGTCTCCCAGATGGTAAATCACTTTTTGGAATGGACTCAATGAAAATGGATTGGGGAAAAAAAATATTCCAGTCCACATTTTCCAGTCCACTGATGCAGCCGGAGTTACCAGAGTTCATTCTGGAGCCTCTGAGCCGCGGCGAGCATGGGTTATACTGTACACACGTTGGATCAATATACTTATCGATTTTTTCGAATGGTGATCAGGAATTGGAATATACCATTTGGATACCATCTGATGTCAGGTAAGGAATCTATGTTATCAGACATAATCAGACTCGTTTTCATAGAGATATAAGCGTTTCCACTATATGTGATATGCAGTGTTGGGACTAACGCGTTACAAAGTAACGCGTTACAGTAACGAAGTTACTTTTTGCCGTAAATAGTACTCTAACGCATTACTTTTTAAATTCAGTAACGCTACTTACGTTACTGAATGGTTTGTTAGTTCGTTACTGCGTTCTTTGTATGTAGATTCATAGCGAGCGTCCTTATTTCGCCTGCGTTTGTTTCGGTTACTGTAGAGAGCGTCTATTTCTTTCCGTAGCCTCATTTCTGGTTTGCGCATTTCTGATTGGCCACTGACTGACGTTCTCTGACGTTCTCTGACCAGACAGCGTCAGTCAGTGGCCACTGGCCAATCAGAAATTCGCAAACCAGAAATGAGGCTACGGAAAGAAATAGACGCTCTAGTAAACAACAAGAGGACGCTCGCTATGAATCTACATAATAAGAACGCAGTAATAACGAACTAACAAACCATTTAGCAACTACTTGGAGAGATAATTAATATACAACATGGAAACGAGATAAAGAACATGTTTGAAGGGCTGCTGGAGTCAACTGGACTAACGTTACATCTCGACCACCGCAGACTGGTGAGTGCAATGTGTTCACTGAAACTCAAGATCAACGGATTTTGACTGTACGAAATCTGCCAGGGAGTCATAATACTAATCAAACAATATAAATATAGTCCTTTCATGCACAATTGATATCCTAACTATTCTAACGTTGCAATGCTTTGATTGATATCTTAAACAACGTTGCAAGATGGTTATGAATGAATGAATGAATGAATGAATGAATGAATGAATGAATGAATGAATGAATGAATGAATGAATGAATGAATGAATGAATGAAAACTTTATTTAACAGATTGCAGAATGGGTACAATACAGTACGGCTCAATACATACAATTGTTAAGGGGATGCAGACCTGAGAAAGACGTTTGTCTTGTTTCCATCAGGGTCCCCCATTTTCAATTCATATAGACATTTATGACATACACAACATACATGACATTTATGGCATAGGGACATATAGGTATTTAGTACTGATACATTTGTGACATAAGCGGTATTCAAATATACAGTACTGTTACCCCTAGATCCTGACAGAGTATATACATATGATGGGGAGGGGACTGTACATTAGGAGGGGGTGGGTGGGTGGGAGAGAAATATACATACGGCGGGGAGGGAATATATAATGAAACGCTCTAGACCACATTGCTTAGCAGAGTTCGGTGATGTGAATGGAAACTGTCAAGTTGATCAACCGATTTTGAGTATATGGGGCATGGGACTTGAGCAATTTTTTTTTATTATTTATTTTTTAAATAACTAAATAGTTACTTTTCACAGTAACTCATTACTTTTGGGTGTAAGTAACTAGTACAGTAACGACGTTACTTTGAAATGAAGTAACTAGTAAAGTAACTGAGTTACTATTTTTCAGTAACTAGCACAACACTGGTGATATGGCTGTTTCACTGTAAAAGCCATGAGGAAATAATAGCAGCAATTATCAGCGCACGGCACGAGCGTGCGTGCGCACACATATACTATCGACCATCTAGCGTTTATTTGAAAACGATTCATAAATAGACCGACAAATGATAACGTTCTGGAATATTCCAGTAAAAGGCGATTATCAGGGAATGTGTTGTTTTTTCTTCGAAACCGAGTGGTTTTCAAAATGCTATAAAAATGAAATGAAGCGATAAAAACACAATCTGCTTTGCCAATGTTGACTGGAAAATGATTCTTTGATCAGCGATGGGCAGATTAGACACATAGCATAATTTAAAACATAGATTAGGCGATATTAACGTTACATGGGCCGTGGACCGTGGCATCAGCGGGGTAAAAAGGAAAACGCGGCGTGGCGCTCAAAGTGTTAATAATGACTCAGAATGATTTATAAAACGGCTCATCGTTTTGTCCTTTAATATTTCCCATTACAGCATGTACATGTCGAAATACTTCCCAAAGGTCAGTGAATACCACGCCCACAACACCAGAGGGAGTTCCACAAATCATGTGCAACCCAGATTCGGCACAAACAAACAAGCTGCCTCTCCCCATCAAGCAGAGCTTGAGCCTCCACAGCTTCAAGAGAAGCGTCAGGAAGTGGCTCATGGACAGAATAGAAGAATAGCCCCCTATAGTTTGAATGGGCTTCCAATCAGTTTTTAGTTATTGTGGGGTATACAATTTTAGCAATAGGTTAGTCTTTTAATGTTTTAAATGTATGAGTTTTGTGTTATTGTCAGTTTTTAGTTATTGTGGGGTATACAATTTTAGCGTTAGGTTAGTCTTATAATGTTTTAAATGTATGAGTGTTGTGTTATTGACGTGTTTTTTTGTTGTGGCCTAACAGCCCTGGGACCATGACGGAAATAAGGGTTTTACTCTTTCTCATGTTATCCTTTGGATCCTTGTTGTGTGTTTTTAATCCATCAATAAAATCAACAAGGGACTAAACACGTTTCGCAATTATGCCACAACAATGTGGAACGCCCTACCCACAGCCATAAAAAGATGTGAATCCCTACCCACATTCAAAACCGCTCGTACCTAGGGATGGGTACCGAATTCGGTACTTTTGAGGCACCGAACCGAAACACGTCGGTACTACCGAGTATCGAATCAAGTGAGAAACCGAAAAAAAAAGATGAAAAAAAGAAATTAAAAAAATCTTTTTTATTATTATTTTTTTTTACCTTTTTTTTTTTTACTTTTTTCTTTTCATGTCAACGTTCACACGCACAATATGCTTACCTAGGATTTGACTTGATTCAACAACAAAGCAGTCAGAGCAATGACAAGCCGAAAACTGTCGAAATTGTAGTTATTTGAAGTTTGGATTTTTTTTTTTATGACTGAGGTAAGTAAATAAAATTTCTTGAGACTAAAGTACCGAAAAAAGGTACCGTTGGGTACCGGTATTGATTCACAGGTACCGGTACCGGTACCGGTATCGGTTCAAATGTGAAAGGTACCCATCCCAGTCGTACCTACGGCTGCAATTCGAAACTGGCCCCCGTAAATGTCCAACCCCCCCCCTCCACCCCCTCCTAATGTACAGTCTCCTCCCCATCATATGTATATATTCTCTGTTAGGATCTATGGGTAACAGTACTGTATATTTGTATATCGTATATGTCACAAATGTAACAGTACTATCAGGGAACAAAATTAACTTTTTGACTTACCAGCCATTTGGCTGGTAGATTTTAAAAACTACCAGCCAGGCAGATTTTTTACCAGCCAAAAATTCAAAATAACTTTTTAGTATATCGCCATGTGTTATTATTACTATATAATACTCTCATATGCTATTTTCAATTAATATCATAAACAACATAAGGAATATTAGCATAATTTTGAGTGGACTGAAGGAATGAGTCAGCGTTAATAGTTTTAAATGCAAATAATTTATTGAAACATAGAAGTGGGGTCGGGGACACACACACTGTTTCAACTCACCACCCCCGCATCATATTGTAGTCTAGTCTGTCTTCAAACTTCCACTCCTCTCGAAACCTTTTTATATTTGAATATCAACATTATCTGTGCATCCTCAGTAATCCTCAGTTTACTACAATATACTCCTCTCCTGAGTCCTGACTAGTGACTTCATCGTCTTTCCAAACGCACGCACACACACAGAGAAAGGGAGAGTGCCCCCCCCCCCCCCCCCATTTCCCTTTCCCCAGTCCACACTGTCTGCTGTTCTCTATGGCTCTGCCGCTGATCAGGATTAGCTTGTTAGCTTACGCTAACATAACATTCATTTCGGGCGATGTGGGCATAAAGGAATGGCGACGATGCAATGCACGTTAGATGCATTTGACCCGTTGTGAGAAGAAGAAAAAACCACAGACTTATTTCGGCTCGCAAAATAGGCGCACTGCTGTGTAGCTCTGCTCTCAGGGAACAAACTTAACTTTTTGACTTACCAGCCATTTGGCTGGTAGATTTTAAAAACTACCAGCCAGGCAGATTTTTTACCAGCCATTGGCGGTTGGCTGGTACTTATTTTGTTCCCCGAGTACTATATACCTGTATGTCATGTATGTCCCTATGTCATGATGTCATGATGTCATGTATGTTGTGTATGTCATAAATGTCGCTATGAATTGAAAATGGGGGACCCTGATGTAAACAAGACAAACGTCTTTCTCTGGTCTGCATCCCCTTAAAAATGTTGTGTATTGAGCCGTACTGTATTGTACCCATTCTGCAATCTGTTAAATAAAGTTTTTCATTCATTCATTCATTCATTCATTCATTCATTCATTCATTCATTCATTCATTCATCATTCATTCATTCATTCATGCATTCATTCATGCATTCATTCATTCGGGTGTTAGAGAGCTCACACAAACACTTTCTGGCCTTGAAAATTCAGAGCCCCATTCATCATCTATGGAGCAGCCCATGATACATCCCAGTTACATCACAGATTCTCATCACAGTGTTCTCTCTATCATTTCTATCTTCAGGAGAGAGTGGCGCGTGTTCCCAATACTGTCTGAACTGTCCCGGGGCAACAGGGAGAACATTGTGTGAATTATTTTGGGTGGGAAATGGGTGGCGTTCCCCTTTACGCAGAGAAATGATTAAACATGCCATGCATGCAGGTGGAAACACATCACACACACACACACACACACACACAGCCAAAGAAGTACACACGTATGCAGACAAAAGACGAGGAATATATATATATATATATATACAGGCAATACACTCACTCACACATTTTGAACCTTGAACTGAGGTGATGAGCATACATGTGGGCCAACACACACACACACACACACACACACACTCACACTTCTACTGAACCCTGACCTATACTGATAAACAGGAATCTCAGTTCCACAGAGGCCCCGGGGACGCTGATTCGCTCCAAACCTGGATAGCTGGAATAGGTGGTTTCGGGTGCGCGCCAGTGTCCCCGACAAGGGAGCGGGGGGCGTGGTGTACAAGCTTACTGTAATGCTTTCATGCTTGCTTGAATTTTGGGCAGATAAAAACATACAGCAACAACTGGACAATACCCACAAAAACGATATTTATGGGCAATTTGGCAAGTTCAGACCTCAACCAAACAAGCATGTTAAGCCTCACGGCTCAGTGGATGAAAACTTCGAGATGAAGCCACGTTACAAGCACAAGACTTCCCTGGCTCGCATTAGGCCTGGCAATTTTTTTTGCTATGCCATTGCTATGTCTATACATTGGTTTCTTGTAGTGATGCACGATATATTGGCCGCCAATATAATATCGGCCGATATGGCCGTTTTTTTACACAGCGGTATCGGTCCGATATCAAGATAGGGCAGATATTAAAAAAAAAAAAAAAAATCATTTTTTTTTTTTTTTTTACATGTTTTGGCCTTAAATAGTTTCAAAATATGTCATTTCTGAAAATAAGTTACAAAAGTAAAAAAATAAATGCGTTTTGGAAAATAGCTCTTTATTTGATTATTATAAAAAAGTGTTTTCTATACAGAGATATCGGCATCGGTAAATATCGGTATCGGCCAGAACAGCAATATTAATATCGGTTATCGGTATCGGCCACAATTTTCACATCGGTGCATCACTAGTTTCTTGTTCGAATGCATTTATTTCTATAGACCAGTGACATGCAATATAATTGACGCAAGCAATGGGCTAACGTTAGCTGCTAAGTTATCCCATATAAATAGGCTAAGCTAACTAGCGTTAGCCGCTAACCCAGGAAACGCTCAAAGCGGACTCCACGACACCAGTTCCATTCGTGAAGAAAGGGGGTGGGTTATATTGACAAGGCTTGACAACAGAGGTTCAAATATAACTTAATTTATTGGTTATTCGTTTCTTTATATCAGCATCCAGTTTCCATCACTGTGTGTTAAACTCTTCCTGTGTTTACATTCAAGTGTGACATCATCGCCTACAGCAGCTTACACGCTCAAAACGCAAACCGTAAACAAAACCCGGAGCGCATCAAGACTGCAGCAGTGTGTACGCAAACTAGAGGGGGGAGAGGGAGGGCGGAAGTTCACACCCAAGGACGGAGCGAGGACGGAGCGGAGCTGATTCGACCCCGAATGGCTAGTGAGAAAGCCCCCTTAGTTTAGTTTATTTATTTAGCACAATATTAAAAAAAAAAAAACAGTGCTTGGAGGGAACGAAGACCAAAGGGCTTACAAAGTTTGAATCCCATCCCATTGTCGATAAAGATAATGAACAAAATACATACATACAGGCCTTCAGCCTCTTTAACTTGCTGTATGGTGGTCTTCAGTCTGATCAGTTCTTGCAGGCTATGAAAGAGGCTTTAGTGTCATCGATAGCTGCTACTGTTATTCGTGATTCAGCTGGTCCGCTAGCTTGAGTCGTCCAGAAGATTGGAGTGGGCCCTCCTTATTCCTAGCCATTAGGAATGGGCACCAGACACAGCTTGCACTGTGAACAATGATTGTAATGACTTGTGAAGCTAGAAGAACGGGCCAGTGATTGTAGATGATCCAACAGCCCCTCATTTCCATGAAGTGTCACAAGAAGGGAAATTAACATCAGCCTCCAGGAAAATGATGGCTGAGTTTGGTCATAATTGTCTCCCAGGGTGTGAGTTCCTAGGACCCACTCCAAGCACCCGAGGGGGCATCAAAACTAAGCAGGTTATTCTCTGTCCTGGCTCTACAGGGGGGGGGACATCAAAACTAAGCAGGTTATTCTCTGTCCTGGCTCTACAGGGGGGGGGGCATTAAAACAAAGCAGGTTATTCTCTGTCCTGGCTCTACAGGGAGGGGACATCAAAACTAAGCAGGTTATTCTCTGTCCTGGCTCTACAGGGGGGGGGACATCAAAACTAAGCAGGTTATTCTCTGTCCTGGCTCTACAGGGGGGACATCAAAACTAAGCAGGTTATTCTCTGTCCTGGCTCTACAGGGGGGGGGGGACATCAAAACTAAGCAGGTTATTCTCTGTCCTGGCTCTACAGGGGGGGGACATTAAAACTAAGCAGGTTATTCTCTGTCCTGGCTCTACAGGGGGGGGACATTAAAACTAAGCAGGTTATTCTCTGTCCTGGCTCTACAGGGGGGACATTAAAACTAAGCAGGTTATTCTCTGTCCTGGCTCTACAGGGGGGGGGACATCAAAACTAAGCAGGTTATTCTCTGTCCTGGCTCTACAGGGGGGACATTAAAACTAAGCAGGTTATTCTCTGTCCTGGCTCTACAGGGGGGGGGACATTAAAACTAAGCAGGTTATTCTCTGTCCTGGCTCTACAGGGGGGGGGACATTAAAACTAAGCAGGTTATTCACTGTCCTGGCTCTACAGGGGGGGGGCATTAAAACTAAGCAGGTTATTCTCTGTCCTGGCTCTACAGGGGGGGGGGCATTAAAACTAAGCAGGTTATTCTCTGTCCTGGCTCTACAGGGGGGGGGCATTAAAACTAAGCAGGTTATTCTCTGTCCTGGCTCTACAGGGGGGACATTAAAACTAAGCAGGTTATTCTCTGTCCTGGCTCTACAGGGGGGGGGGACATTAAAACTAAGCAGGTTATTCTCTGTCCTGGCTCTACAGGGGGGGGGACATTAAAACTAAGCAGGTTATTCTCTGTCCTGGCTCTACAGGGGGGGGGGACATTAAAACTAAGCAGGTTATTCTCTGTCCTGGCTCTACAGGGGGGGACATCAAAACTAAGCAGGTTATTCTCTGTCCTGGTTCTACAAGGGGGGGGCATCAAAACTAAGCAGGTTATTCTCTGTCCTGGCTCTACAGGGGGGGGGGACATTAAAACTAAGCAGGTTATTCTCTGTCCTGGCTCTACAGGGGGGGGACATTAAAACAAAGCAGGTTATTCTCTGTCCTGGTTCTACAGGGGGGGGGGCATTAAAACTAAGCAGGTTATTCTCTGTCCTGGCTCTACAGGGGGGGGACATTAAAACTAAGCAGGTTATTCTCTGTCCTGGCTCTACAGGGGGGGGGGACATCAAAACTAAGCAGGTTATTCTCTGTCCTGGTTCTACAAGGGGGGGGCATCAAAACTAAGCAGGTTATTCTCTGTCCTGGCTCTACAAGGGGGGGGGGGCATCAAAACTAAGCAGGTTATTCTCTGTCCTGGTTCTACAAGGGGGGGGGGCATCAAAACTAAGCAGGTTATTCTCTGTCCTGGCTCTACAAGGGGGGGGGACATAAAAACAAAGCAGGTTATTCTCTGTCCTGGCTCTACAGGGGGGGGGGCATTAAAACTAAGCAGGTTATTCTCTGTCCTGGCTCTACAAGGGGGGGGGGCATTAAAACTAAGCAGGTTATTCTCTGTCCTGGCTCTACAAGGGGGGGGGACATAAAAACAAAGCAGGTTATTCTCTGTCCTGGCTCTACAGGGGGGGGGGGCATTAAAACTAAGCAGGTTATTCTCTGTCCTGGCTCTACAGGGGGGGGGCATTAAAACTAAGCAGGTTATTCTCTGTCCTGGCTCTACAGGGGGGGGGGACATTAAAACTAAGCAGGTTATTCTCTGTCCTGGCTCTACAGGGGGGGGGCATTAAAACAAAGCAGGTTATTCTCTGTCCTGGCTCTACAGGGGGGGGGCATTAAAACTAAGCAGGTTATTCTCTGTCCTGGCTCTACAGGGGGGGGACATTAAAACTAAGCAGGTTATTCTCTGTCCTGGCTCTACAGGGGGGGACATTAAAACGAAGCAGGTTATTCTCTGTCCTGGCTCTACAGGGGGGGGGACATTAAAACTAAGCAGGTTATTCTCTGTCCTGGCTCTACAGGGGGGGGACATTAAAACTAAGCAGGTTATTCTCTGTCCTGGCTCTACAGGGGGGGGACATTAAAACTAAGCAGGTTATTCTCTGTCCTGGCTCTACAGGGGGGGACATCAAAACTAAGCAGGTTATTCTCTATCCTGGCTCTACAGGGGGGGGGGGCATTAAAACTAAGCAGGTTATTCTCTGTCCTGGCTCTACAGGGGGGGGACATTAAAACAAAGCAGGTTATTCTCTGTCCTGGCTCTACAGGGGGGGCATTAAAACTAAGCAGGTTATTCTCTGTCCTGGCTCTACAGGGGGGGACATCAAAACTAAGCAGGTTATTCTCTGTCCTGGCTCTACAGGGGGGGGGGCATTAAAACTAAGCAGGTTATTCTCTGTCCTGGCTCTACAGGGGGGGCATTAAAACTAAGCAGGTTATTCTCTGTCCTGGCTCTACAGGGGGGGGGCATTAAAACTAAGCAGGTTATTCTCTGTCCTGGCTCTACAGGGGGGGGGACATTAAAACAAAGCAGGTTATTCTCTGTCCTGGCTCTACAGGGGGGGACATTAAAACTAAGCAGGTTATTCTCTGTCCTGGCTCTACAGGGGGGGACATTAAAACTAAGCAGGTTATTCTCTGTCCTGGCTCTACAGGGGGGGACATTAAAACTAAGCAGGTTATTCTCTGTCCTGGCTCTACAGGGGGGGACATTAAAACTAAGCAGGTTATTCTCTGTCCTGGCTCTACAGGGGGGGGGACATTAAAACTAAGCAGGTTATTCTCTGTCCTGGCTCTACAGGGGGGGGGGCATTAAAACTAAGCAGGTTATTCTCTGTCCTGGCTCTACAGGGGGGGGGACATTAAAACTAAGCAGGTTATTCTCTGTCCTGGCTCTACAGGGGGGGGGGACATTAAAACTAAGCAGGTTATTCTCTGTCCTGGCTCTACAGGGGGGGGGGGACATTAAAACTAAGCAGGTTATTCTCTGTCCTGGCTCTACAGGGGGGGGGACATTAAAACTAAGCAGGTTATTCTCTGTCCTGGCTCTACAGGGGGGGGGGGACATTAAAACTAAGCAGGTTATTCTCTGTCCTGGCTCTACAGGGGGGACATCAAAACAAAGCAGGTTATTATCTGCCCTGGCTCTACTGTGGTGGAACAAACCCACCACTGACCACTGTCAGGACAGTTGAAACACTCAAGTCTTCCACCGCAGGCTAAGAACACACTTATTCAATCGGTATCTCACATTAAAGAAATCCTTATTGTCCATGCTTGTTATGCATTCCATATGAAGCCCTTGAGTTATCTGCTGCAACAGATGCTGCAATGCAGTGTTTAATGAGGATTCTACTAAACTCAACGACACTAAATGTCAGGCAGATGACTAACCGCCATCATGGCGTTCTGTCCGGCTGGCGAGGGAGTGAAAACATGTGCTTATTTCCTTTCCTGGTTTTTAACTTCAATAGTGATGAATCATCACCAGTAACCATGACATCACCATGACATCATCGCTCGCAGTGGAAGACTGTGATTAAGGAACTGGAGCATGGAGAAACGGTCAAGGTTCAGTTGTGTAATCAGTGACCAGTGTTTCCTCTAGAGATTCTCTAATAGTGCGTGCTAAAGTTGTTGGGGGGGGGGGGGGGTTGTGGCGTAACAGCATCAGAACTTGGACCGGCAGGGAACCACTAACACCTGTGGTAGAAGAAACACTGGTGATGAAGCAGAAAGAGATCACATGTAGACCAGCGCTGGGCATGATGGTCAAGATATCACATCAGGATACTAGGGGTGGAAGGCGGCTGAGTGGCACAGTGGGCAAGGCGCTCGCCACTAACGCAGGATATGCTGGTATCGAGCCCAGCTCTCGACGTTGCTACCGGCTTGGCTGGCCGTCATACTAACACAATTGGCAGTGTTAGAGGGTGGGAAAGCTGGTGGGTGGGGATTGGACGTTGTGGACAGCGACTCCTACAGGTCGTTTGGGTGACGCCGGTGCGGCGGAAACAGGAAGTAGCGTTACTCCTCGCCACTGAGAGTTCGAGTTCTGCTGCGGTGAAAAGATGCGACAGGCTGCCTCCTCGTGTACCGTAGGGGACACGTGATGCAAGGCTTCTATCCTCACTACAGCCGACCAGTGGGAGGCATAGTCTAGCAACGTTCAAGACAGGGGAGGGAAGAATTGGAAATACGAAATTGGGATGGGAGAAAAATAGAAAATGGAGAGAAAACATGGATAAAAAAAAAAGGATGGGAATCACCAGTTTCATCACAATACGATACGATATTGATTCTTTGGACAACGATATGATATTTGCCGAAAGTCTGCCACGATACGATACGTTTCGATTCAGGTGCCTGCGATCGATATGAGACGATATTATATGCCCATTTAACACAATCAGTAACATTTAGATCAACAACAAAAAAAGGCACAAAAAATGTTTGAGCTCTTCCAGACATTTAAATGGAAAACAATCTATTGTTTTTAATACAAATAGACCTCCTGTTCACTGTAAAGTGCCACGTTTTGATATATTGAGCTTTAAACTTTAAGTAATTTTTTTTGAACTCACAACACGCAACCTAAAATGTAACGTTCCTAGGGCCGGCCCTGGCTGGGCCGGTTATGAAAGGAACAGTGAACATTTCCTCCCTCCTAACATTGGTCTCCTACCTCCTAGTGGTCAGCATCAGATGGGCCAGATGAGACAAGCCACCATTTTGTGTTTCTTTGTTATTGTTGATTTGATTGCTTCATGTTTGCTGTCCTTGCATTTTCCTTTCCTTGTGTAATGGACTTCCTGTTCCTCCTTGTTACCTGTTCCTGTGATGTCTGTGTCAAACGTTGTGCTCTGTCTAAAGTAAGTGTATATTAGTATTCTGTTTTGTCATCTTTTATTTCGTGTGTTCAGTCCGTCTTCTGGTTAGGTTTTGTTTTGTAGTTAGTGCCAGCACGGCTGTGCCTATTATTTATGCTTGTATGTACATTTGACATTGCTAAGTAAAGACTTTCAATTGTGACCGTCGACTCCTGCCTCATCTCCCTGCTTACTCTTATTCTGCTGCCTTGGGTTCTACTGCCACCTTACCGTATCGTAACACTAAAACCCCTTCCTCTCCCAAACCGTTCCTATAATTGTTTTATGTTGCATGATGATCATGAATACATTCATTATGTATTGTATTTTTTTATTTATTTTTTTGATCTTTTTCCCCCTCCTTTTTCCTCCGATTTTCTCCCATCCCAATGTGAGTCGTTATGCCAATTCCCAATCCCCTTCCTTGTCGCTGCGCACCTACCCCCCACAGTCGGTCTGGGAGAGTGGAGGCTATCACGTGCTTCCTCCGACACACGTCTAGCCAATCAACTGCTTCTTTTCACCTGGCAGCGCGGACTCTCACTGAGAGGGTGTAACGTGTGGAAGGATCACACTACCCCGCTTAGATCCTATCCGCGCTGAGCAGGCGCCCCGACCAAACTGTAGGAGTCGCTGTTTACAACGACCTGGACCCACCCCTCCAGCTTTCCCACCCTCTAATACTGCCAATTGTATTAGTGTGAACGGCCAGCCAAGCTGGTGACAACGCCGGGAGGCGAATCCAGCGTCTCCGGCGTTGGTGACGAATGCAATCTCCGCTACGCCACCTGACCGCCCTATGTATTGTATTTTTTATGTTTAAATATCAACATGATCTGTCCATCCTCAGTAAATTTACTATAAGTATAAATATAATATACTCTTGACTTCATCTGGTCTTTCCAAACGCACACACACACAGAAAGGGAGAATGCCCCCCGCCTTCCCCAGTCCCCACTCTGCTGTTCTCTTCGGTCTTCATTTCGGTCTTTACCGCGACGTGGGCATAAAGGAATGGCGAGGATGCAAAGCATGTTAGATGCATTTGACCCGTTGTGGAAAAAAACAGCAGGCACTTATTTCTGGTCGCAAAATAGGTGGACTCTGGAGCTATGCTGTGTAACGTCTACACACATGGAGCTACTGTTGTTGTTGTTGCGGATATGCTCCAGGGGATTTTCAAAATAAGAGTATCGCAATATGAATCAATCTTTTTACGTTGCATCGATCCTATTTGATCATTGATAATAGATCGATATATCGATCTGGATCGATGTATCATCCCACCCCTACAGGATACATGTGGGGGCGACAGTGGCTCAGGAGGTAGAGCAGCCGTCTGGTAATCTGGAGGTTCCTGGTTCTATTCCCGCTCCTCCCAGGCAGCGGATAAAAGCGATATATAAATGCAACCATTGACCATTTATGCAGCCATACATGTAGCGCGGGGCGTGATGGTCATGATATCACATCAGGATACATGTAGCGCTGGGCGTGATGGTCATGATATCACATCAGGATACATGTAGCGCTGGGCGTGATGGTCATGATATCACATCAGGATATCTTTCTTATTTTTGACGGTGTAATGATATTTGGTTTTTCCAGTGCAAATTACAGTGTGATTTGACCTCTATTTGATGTATTTTTTTGTGAATTTCTCATGGTTCATTTTCATTCAAGAGGGTGTGTTTTTATCCCAACATCTTTATTATACTGCAGCAAGGAACAATGTTTGGATGAAGTTAAAAATAGCCGTCTGATTTCTATATACAGTTGACGACAGACCATTGCATGGATCCAGGACGGTACACATCCCAGCGCTACGGTTAGAGCTGCCGCGATTACCGCATTACCGCGGTATCGCTGTTACATCACGGCCACCGCAGAGTAGGCTGAATACCGCGTCACCGCTGTTTTTTATAATAATAATAATAATAAATTACCTCTCGTTGGGCTTGCGGCTCTGCAGATATACACTACTCCTCTATCGAGGTTCCAAGCGACCCTATTGGGTACCAGAAAAGTCACATGAAACATTGCAGACCACTGATTGGTCAGAAGAGAGACGCGTCACACGTTGTAGCGTCATGCAGTGTGTTACTAGGGCTGCAACTAATGACTAATTTGGTAGTCGACTAATCTGCCGATTATTTTTTCGATTAGTCGACTAATCGAAAACCAATGTAAACAACAACAACAAAAAAAAAAAAAAAATTATTACCTATCTTTGTGAAAGTGGCTTCTCAGCTCTGGTCCAGCTGAAGACAGCGCAGAGGAACAGATTGGACATTGAGCATGACCTCAGAGTTGCTTGTCTACCATCACCCCAGACTTTGAGACTCTTGTCAGGACCAAACAACAACATCATAACATGATGATCCCATAGCAAATTAAAATAATGACTCATGAAACATTTGAATTTGGATCTTTAAGCCACTTTAAATGAAAATGTATTTGAAGAACAATACAGCAATCACTCATAACAAGATAAATAAATTAAATAATACAAATTAAAGTGGAAGTGTACTTTAAATAACTTTTGTTTGCTGTGTGTGAGAGGAGTCCGTGACGTGTGTGTATGTGTGTGTGTCTTACTCTGATCGCTGTGTGAGTGAGAGGAGTGTGTGTACTGTGTAATTTGTGTGTGTCTTACTCTGATCGCTGTGTGAGTGAGAGGTGTGTACTGTGTAATTTGTATATGTGTGTGTGTCTTACTCTGATCGCTGTGTGTGAGTGAGAGGAGTGTGAATGTGTGTGTGTCTTACTCTGATCGCTGTGTGTGAGAGAGAGGAGTGTGAATGTGTGTGTGTCTTACTCTGATCGCTGTGTGTGAGTGAGAGGAGTGTGAATGTGTGTGTGTCTTACTCTGATCGCTGTGTGTGAGAGAGAGGAGTGTGAATGTGTGTGTGTCTTACTCTGATCGCTGTGTGTGAGTGAGAGGAGTGTGTATGTGTGTGTGTCTTACTCTGATCGCTGTGTGTGAGTGAGAGGAGTGTGTATGTGTGTGTGTCTTACTCTGATCGCTGTGTGTGAGTGAGAGGAGTGTGTATGTGTGTGTCTTACTCTGATCGCTGTGTGTGAGTGAGAGGAGTGCGTGTGTAATGTATTGTGTGTCTAGTCTGATCATCATCTCCTGCAGGGGAACAATGTTTTCAATGTCCAAAATTTGCTATGGGATCATCATGTTATGATGTTGTCTGGAACCCTGAGAAGCCACTCTCACAAAGATAGGTAGTGCACAAAAAAAAAAAAAAAAAAAAAAGGATTAAATATTTTTTTATTTTTTATTTTTTTAATGACTAATCGACACAACAATTTCTCGTCGACGATTTTTTATAATCGACGTCGTCGATTATGTCGACTAATCGTTGCAGCCCTACCAATCGGCAAGCGCGTATTAGGTTTTTACTTCCTGAATGTCAGCTCATCACAACACGGCTAATAACGTTAGCTTTAACTCTCCGCCGGAGTGGACTACCATCGCTCCTAAGGAGTACTAAACGAGACATAATGATTTTACTGTCTGCAACGAATGTTATAATAAAAGCCCTTCGTTCTATACACTTGTCTGATTGAAAACTTTATTAACAGACCGCAGAATGGGACAACTCAGCACGCTCTGAGCAAAGAAAGGAACTGAGATATGAATAGAGTATTGCTTGCCTTGCTATGGTACGGTAAATACGCTGATGTTATTGAACGTATAACTATATAATGTTAATGCCACAAAACGAATGCCTTTATTATAAAGTAGTAACTTTATAGTAATAATAATAAGAAAGGGTCGGGGGGGTAACCACCCCTGCCCGCGACACCGAGTGAACTGCGCACGACCAGAGGGGAAACTTCGAATCCGTGTTTCACTTTCAATAACTAATGCGTGCATGCCGAATCCCAAACAATATTCATGCTGCAAAGTCATCCTCTAAAGATAGACATTTAGACTAGAGGCAGGCTATATGCTATAAAGAGTAGACTACTATTAAAAAAAAAAATGCATTCAAACTTTTTTTTATTTTTTTTTGTGTGCGCGGTAGGAAATATTTTGCAAATGTGTGCGGTAAGGAAAACATCAATACCGCGGCAGCTCTAGCTACGGTAGACTAACTTTGAGCGAAAGGTGTGGATGGTAACGTGTGTTAACACACAGAGGTATGAGGGCATCTTTCTGCTCACCGACCACAGTGACAGATACAACAGAACAGACCTGAACAGGCTGACTGAACAATACAGGTTGGCAAGTTGATGAACAGATTTGACAGGACTACCAACCACTGCCAAAACATGGTGGTCCACTCATTTGAAGCCTGGGGGGGGCGCCAACCTGTCCGGTCTGTCTATAGACACACACGCCCCTGTTTATTTGTCTAACTTGACATTGTGGGGGGTCACGCCAATAACAGTGGAGAACCGTTGAGACTGGGCTGAACACAGGACATCGTTTTACAGCGTTTGCGTTGATGGTTCATCCTGGTGTTACTGAGTGAGAGAGAGAGAGAGAGAGAGAGAGAGAGAGAGAGAGAGAGAGAGAGAGAGAGAGAGAGAGAGAGAGAGAGAGAGAGAGAGAGAGAGAGAGAGAGAGAGAGAGAGAGAGAGAGAGAGAGAGAGAGAGAGAGAGAGAGAGAGAGAGAGAGAGAGAGAGAGAGAGAGAGAGAGAGAGAGAGAGAGAGAGAGAGAGAGAGAGAGAGAGAGAGAGAGAGAGAGAGAGAGAGAGAGAGAGAGAGAGAGAGAGAGAGAGAGAGAGAGAGAGAGAGAGAGAGAGAGACAGAGTGAGAAAGAGAGAAAGAGAGTGACAGAGGGACAGAGAGAGAGAGCGATAGAGACAGAGTGAAAGATAGAGAGGGACAGAGAAAGAGAGAGAGAGACAGATAAGAGACAGAGTGAGAGATAGAGAGAGACATATAGAGAGAGACGACCACAATGAGGCAAACTGAGAGAGACAGAGTGAGTGAGAGAGAGAGAGAGAGAGAGAGAGAGAGAGACTAGCACAATGAGGCAAACACAGAGTGTGAGAGAGAGACACACATACAGAGAGACCACCACAAAGAGGCAAACAAAGGGTTTGCACAGCTTTTTCCAAAGCAAAGCCGGTGCATATCGCTCTCAAAGGACGCGCAGCGGCTGAAACGAGGTGGCCCATGCGTTCCGTAAGCATTGCGTCCGGTGCAATTGAATTGGCATGTCCCCCTTTCTATGTAAATGAGCCTCTTCACAGGTGCCTCTTCACAGGTGATCATGGCAGCAGTAACAGTGTGACCGCGAAAGAATATTTGGAAGGAGAATATCACTCTGGATGAAATCAAGGATGATATTGAGCAGCTACCCAGAGATCCCATGCAATCCTATTTATTATTTAAATATTGTTATTTAACATTGTGGGCTTTCCCAATGTTGTCGACGTTATGCTCCAGAATAAACAAATTTATTTATTCCGAGTTGTTTCCCACTTCAGTTTGAAAGTTGTGTCTGTTTGTTATTCTTTTCTTTTCTATATAAGCAACAATTAAATGGGATATAAACTAAATTAAATATAGCACAATAGAATATAGTACAATAGAATATAGTACAATTATAAGTGACGAAGCTGTCTTCTTTTAACACTGTCGGCTTCCCCAATGTCGTGGGCGCGAAATCTTGACTGCACTCACATTGCAATTATACCACCCAGCGAAAATGAGCATGTTTTTCGAAATAGGAAACATACCCATTCCATCAATATCCAGGTGGTGTGTAACGCCAGTAATTTAATTACTAATGTGGTTGCCAAGTTCCCTGAGTCAGTGCACGACAGCTATCTTTCGGAACGGCAGTCTATACCAAACGATGCAAGCCATGGATGGCAATACCTGGTTACTGGGTTAGAAAGTATTTTTCAGAAAACGTTTGTGCTGTAATATTCATTGCAAATGTAGGAGAAAGTATGCACTTTTGTATCATAGGTGACAGCAGATACCAACTCCAGCCGAGCCATGGCTGATGACTCCTGTGCGTAACCCAACGAACGTGGGAGAGGCAGCAATGCAGCATACAACCGGGCTCACATCAGAACGCGCGTGTGATCGAGCGCACATTTGGTTGCGCTTTAGATGCCTCAATCGCACTGGAGGGGCAATGCTTTACAGTCCCCAAAAAGTGTGCCAGATAATTGTGGTTTAAGTTTAAGTTTATTTGGATCCCCAGTTGGATCCCCAACTGTATTTTACGTGTTATGGACCCCAGGAAGAATAGCCACAGCACTGCTGTGGTCCATAACACGTAAAATACAGTTACAGACGTTATACACTCACAACATTCACATGGCATACAATCAAACAATTAAAACAACAATACATACTCCTAATCTATTCATAATACAATACCTACTCATAATTCATTCATAATACAATACAGCATAATATACTATTTAGCTTTTACATACGTTATCTATGTTCATATCAACCAATTATACAATCTTCTAATAATATATCCATATCAGACCCATACCTTTTCACCCACGTATATCCCTATCTCTTTATCAGACACATACATTTCCATTTACGTACACACTATCTATTAGGGAATGTCAATTTATTATTATTATACAGGCTTAGGTTATAATCACAATAAAGGGGTGGTGTAATATAAAATTAAATATGAACTAAGTTAAGCACAATAGAATATAATTATGAAATCGAATATAGGCAATTTTTTTTGGCATTACAACTTAATAAAGCTATTTTCAAGTCTTACTGGACAAAATAGATACAAAGAAAATATGAATTAATGTTCTAAATAATACCTCTTCTGTATTAGAAAATCCAGCTTTCAAAAGTATATCTTTGTATCTTTTCAATGTAATGTAAATAAAAAATTTAAATTAAATTATTTTCTTTATCTCCCTGTATAGTTGCATACTTCAATCAATTCAGTCAACTTTGCCATCAAACTCTCGCCTCGCACAGCTTTAATGTGTCTCGACCGGGACGGTAAATTGGGAATTTTCTCTGCAGTTCATCTGTAATGTATGAGGTCGCTGTTTACTGTTACTGTTGAAAGGCCACCGCTTTAAACTAATGGGAATACGTGGCAGTTTTTAAAGCACTAAAGCTATATTATATATTATAGCTATGGATCTAATAATATAGTCGATTGTCATTAAGTTTCTTCCGGTCAAGATGCAAGAAACAGATAATTTTTCCATCCATACATTCCCGTTTTATACCGTGGTGAATATGACTATAGTTTTAGAGTAATTCTGTGTAATCCCAGGAAACGCCGCTATGCAGCGTTTAGTGCATTTCACTAGAAACCGTGGCATTCCTCGCCTGGATCAACAATCAATCTGAAATCAACGCTATATTATCGGTATTATGTTTCATCATTAGGGATGGGTACCTTTCACATTTGAACCGATACCGGTACCGGTACCTGTGAATCGATACCGGTACCCAACGGTACCTTTTTTCGGTACTTTAGTCTCAAGAAATTTAATTTACCTACCTCAGTCGTAAAAAAAATATCCAAACTTCAAATAACTACAATTTCGACAGTTTTCGGCTTGTCATTGCT
The DNA here is from genome assembly GCF_963971535.1 of Notolepis coatsorum. Classification (NCBI taxonomy): domain Eukaryota; kingdom Metazoa; phylum Chordata; class Actinopteri; order Aulopiformes; family Paralepididae; genus Notolepis; species Notolepis coatsorum. The sequence continues at coordinate 111,248,620 of NC_140166.1, forward strand.
CCGACTGCTTTGTTGTTGAATCAAGTCAAATCCTAGGTAAGCATATATTGTGCGTGTGAACGTTGACATGAAAAGAAAAAAGTAAAAATTCCCCACTGGGAAAACCCAGACCGGACTTTTTAGATCGACGTACAGCCCAAGCTAGAGAGTTTCCAAGGATGTGCAATACCGGCTGCAAGGCGGCAGGCGGCGGTATTTGGACGTTTGCGATCTCAGACCCATTCCCAATGATAACATCAGGCTCCCTCGATGGATTATGAATGGAAATAGCGAATAAAAGAAATAACGACCAAAACCCGACTATACTCTGGTCTGGCGCTGTACGTTTGGCGAGTTAACCCGACTATATTCGGGTCCGGCACCCAATGTGTTAACTAACAAATTCAAAACGTTTCTGGTTTTGTATATAGCAGCTGGCACCTGGCAGTATTATACTGTAGGTCTAACACAGGCATTCTCAAAGTCTCTGGACTCTGAGCAAATTATACTTTTCATATGTATTATCTGTATTATCTGCGAGACATCGCCACAAACGCAATGAGTGAAAATTCTCCGCTCTCTCTCTCTACTGCAAGCAGCGTCTCCGCATGTATGACTACACTGTTTGTGTGTGTGTCAACTCTGCTTTGGTCCAATCACATTCCCCCACCCACAGTCTGCGAATCAGAGGCAGAGTAGGGCGGGTATTTACGGCATGCTAGTTGTGCCTTTCAGTGACCAGCTGGGAGAGTGTAGCAGGGCTGAGAGAGTACTCGTCTCGACTACACTTAATGGCTGGTCGTCTAGCCCTATGAATTTCATGACTTTTCTTTTGATTGCTTAGCCTTCTGACTATCACGGTTATACGCACGGATTCTCTCTAAAGTGGTTTGCGTTAGCGGTCGTTTTGGTTCTTAATCAGCGCTTTTCTTTTTACTCCGCGCCATCCGCGATAAGCTTAACAAACTCTCCATGCACTTCTGGGTGATCCTCAAGGGGGGGACGTCAAGTGTGTTATTAAATTTGTTGAGAATTGGTCGAGTCATCGATAATTTTTCACAATCGGCAAAAATAAAGCATTATCGGAATTCCCCAATCTCATATTTATACTCAATATCGGCCGATACCGATCGCTGGCCGATCGGGGCATCCCTAATATATGTATAAACAGTAGGGATGTCCCGATCCGATTTTCGAAGATCGGGATCGGCAAAAAAAAATAAAAAAAAATCTGCCATTTGTTAATTTTTTTTTAACTTTATTTACCATGTTCACGTCTTAAACTCATACTGAGGCCTTAGTTTTGGTTTTAAATTGCACATCATTCATTTATTTATTGTCACACAGAGCAGAATAATTTTGCCAAAACAAACCAATAGTATCCAGCTGCAGAACGGCAGACCAGCCACACTCTCAGACCCAAATTAAAAAAAAATATATTTTTTTTTAATCCCAATTTCTCACATTACATTCACCCTGAATGTTGACGTTATCCAGGTGAAAAGTTAACTTCATAAATCATTTGATGTATAATTAAATCAAAGGAAATGCGTTTGGGTCTGAGAGTGTGGCTGGCTGCCGTTCTGCAGCTGGATACTATTGGTTTGTTTTGGCAAAATTCTTCTGCTCTGTATGACAATAAATAAATGAATGATATGCCATTTAAAACCAAAACTAAGGCCTCAGTATGAGTTTAAGACGTGAACATGGTCATGTTTGTTAAAAAAAAAAAAAACGTTAAAAAAAAAGAAAAAAAATGGATCGGATACTCAAAATCACATGATCGGGATCGGATCAAGAGGAAAAAAACGTGATCGGGACATCCCTAATAAACAGGAAGTTCAGATGTTCCCTCCTGGATGTACGAGTGAAGAGGGGGGCAGATGCGGGGTCAGATCATCACCTACTGGCCGCACAACTCCAACTAAAGCTGAAGCGCTTTAACAGCCCCACTGACAGAGCAAAGTACAACATCCAGTTTTGCCAGGACATAGGAACAACAGAAATATACCAAATCACGCTACAGAACAGGTTCCAAGCCCTGCAAGAACAAGCTCAAAAACCAGTGGAAGAGCACTGGAACAACCTGAAAACTGTATGGAAGGAGACATGCCTAGAAGTGGTAGGGATAAAGAAAACAAGCCACAAACCCTGGATATCCACTGAAACACTGAAAAGAATAGAGGAGGGCGAAAAAAGACACAATAAACAAATGCAAAACTCAAGCAAAAAAGGGAGCAGCTCACAGAGACTACGAAGTAGCAAACAATGAGGTGAAGAAAAGCGTCAAACGCGACAAACAGAAATACATCGAAGACTTGGTGCAAGAAGCACAGGAAGCAGCGGGAAAGAATAACCTCAAGGAACTCTACCTGACCACCAAGAAACTAACCGGGAGGTTTAGACAGACAAACACACAAATCCGTGACAAACAAGGACGACTCCTCACCACCAAGGAAGAACAACATCAAAGGTGGACTGAGAACTTTAGGGAGCTCCTCAACAGAGAGCCCTCTGTCCAAGAGGTGGAGATTCCGCCAGCTGCACACATGCTGGAGATCAACTGTGCCCCCCCAACAAGATATGAGGTGAAAAAGGCCATCAATGCATTGCGACGTGGCAAGGCAGCAGGGCCAGATGACATTCCAGCAGAAGCTTTAAGGGCAGACGTTGAAACCTCAGCCACCATGCTACACCAGCTGATCAAAGGGATCTGGGAGAAAGAAGGAAATGTACCAACAGACTGGAAGGACGGGCTCATTGCTATTATACCCAAGAAACGAGACCTTAAGAACTGCAACTGTCGTATGTTGCTCTCAACACCAGGCAAAGTGTTCAACCGCATTATCTTGGACAGACTGCGAAAAGGGGTCGATGATGAACTGAGAGAAAAACCAAGCCGGTTTCAGGAATGGTAGTGACCAAATTGCCACCCTCAGGATCATCATCGAGCAATCCATAGAATGGCACGCACCTGGGGCGGCTGGGTGGCGCAGCGGAGATTGCGCTCGTCGTCACCAATGCGAGAGACTCCGGTCTCGAATCCGGGTGTCGGCATTGCCTCCGGCTTGGTCGTTATACTAACTCGTTTGGCTGAGTTAGCGGGGAGGGAAGTCGGGGGTGGCAATCTGGCGTTGTGGACAGCGCAAGCGCACACACCTAGCCAGAGACTGAGAGGGGTGGCTCGGTGTGACGAAAACGAAAGCGACGACTCGTAGAATTCACTCCAAAAAAGGATTCTACATCAGTGATATGGACCTGGTTCGGCTACACGCGAACAGACGTGAGTCAAAGCACCATTCTGTGCAAACTTTGTAAAGCTAAAGTCGGGTCAACGGGAGGAAAGAAAACACCCAAAAGAATATGCCGAAAGCATTAAATTGCGCGGTAGCCCTACTACCTCGAGTGTTTTAAAAACAGACGATGCTAACTACATTTGCATTGCCCGCCGTGTGCGGCTCACTTCATGACAAGAAGAGCAAGGGATGGGGGGAGATCACAGATGCGGTAACGTTCCACATAGCCATAAGGAAAGGTCATGGTTCAATTGACAACCATGGAAAAGACAGCGCAGTCAACGTTGTGGACTCGACTCCAGTGTTTGGGCACAGGCTTCATTCACCTGGCCATTGGTAAGTGGAATAGTTCATATAAATGTATGCAAAAGCATTCGATTACCAGTTATAAGCTACTAGTTTGTAGATTTACATAAAAAATATCAGTATTTATATCTAATGTAACAATTAAAGAAAATAAATTAGTCGTCATGTGCGAGTGTGGTGGTTCATTTATTTTTAAACAGTCAAACGTTTCAGTAAACAATAAACATTACAATTCTGACAATGTGGTTTGACATTTTCATGTTTTGCTAATGAATGCTTTGTTTTTTAATAAGATAAGTACTATGTATGCCCTCTCAGTTATATTTGCCCTACAATAAATAGTTACAATATATAATCTAATAATCTAAATCTAATATAATATATAAACAAAAAAAAACGAAATGCTAAAATGCTAAATATATGCAATATAATCCAATAATCTAAATCTAATATATAATATAAAAATGCTAAATGCATGGGTCTTTTGTCTTTAATGTTAGCTTGCAAACTCAAATACTGTCTTGGTAAGCCTCATAAAGAATTGTTTGGGGGAAAAAAGGAAAAACATTGTGATATGTATCGTGTTTCGCCGAAAGGTCAGAAAATATCATCATCATCATCATTTTATTTATCCGTACATGGAATCACCACAGTCCAACAGTACATATTCACATAATTCACAAAAAATACCATGGCCGAAAGGAACAGGAAGAAGAAAAAATCTTATATATACCTGCCCCTACACACGTACAACACACCGATAGACATATTGTGTAAAACCAAACAGAATATACCCATTTTGCAAAAAAAATAAATAAAAATTTAACATCAACACAACCAAATTAAATCAACATAAATAAACCCATTTTGTCTATCTATCAGTCAAACTACATATTTAGGTTAATTCATTTACACACACACACCCCCACACACACACACTTATATAATGTATTATACTTCTATATACTATCTAATTTCTATTTTATTATAATATAACTAAATCATACTATTTATTGTTTGAGTGTTTTTTTGATAATCCATTCCAGTTATTGCCATCAACAGCAAAGCAGCAGATACTGACTATGAACACTGTTAATATACTGTTATCAATGAAAGAAGAAATGTTTGCAGCTGTGGTAATACTTCAGTTGGTTCATTATAAAAGATACAACCCTGAAAACAAAAGCACTTAAATGTTAAATAAAAGGACCACAGTAATGAGGCAGGAGGAACATATTTTTTTGCACTATAATGGTAAAATTGTTATTTAAAAAAGTGCCCCTAAAAATATTCTGTGCCCAGTGAAAAAGCTTAGCGTACAGCCCTGTATGAAACGCCCTAAAAAATACAGTAGCATAATCAAGAACATGTATCAGGATGTGAAATGCCAAGTGTTACATGACGGATGTGCACGAGAACACTTCAAAGTGCTTACCGGCGTGAAACAGGGCTGCCTACTTTCCCCCTTCCTCTTCCTCCTATGCATCAACTGGATCATGAGACAAACCACAACCAATAAGAAGACTGGCATCTAGGGCTGGGCGATTAATCGATATTATCGATTAATTCGAATTAATGATTTAGGACGATTTTGAAAAATGTAAATCTAAAAAAAATAATTAAAAATTAAGAGTCACCTTTTATTTTACAAAAAGTGATGTTTGGTGAAAGTTCGATTTGCACTTTATTAATCCCAATAGGGAAATTCATTCTTGTTTGATGATCAAGAGGCACCTTTTATTTGTTTTAAGTGAAGTATAGTGAAAAAAGCTAGTTATTGCACTATTAATCCTAATAGGGACATTCATCTTGGTTTGATACGTTATTTTATTTAAATTCTTTTAGCTCTCAAGAGAAAAAAATCGATTAAAATCGTAAATCGGATTAAAAAAAGAAAATAATCTGAGATTTAATTTTTAGGCCATATCGCCCAGCCCTACTGGCATCCAGTGGAGTCTAACAGAACACCTCGAAGCTGGGCCCTCATTTATCAACAATGGGTAGAAAGTGTTCTATTTTCGTTCTGAAGCACAGAATTTAGAATGTGTGTACGCACAGAAAAATCGGGATTTATCAACCGTGCGTACACGGGTCCTACGCACACTCCGTGTTGATAAATACCATTTGTTCTACGCTCCTCGCTCGTGCACGATTTTAAGTATTTGCATATAGAACCGCCCGTAATTAACAATATACGGTCATGAAACACCCCCATGAAATGTGGAAAAGTGGACTAAGCCGAGTGAAGCGTGTTATGGGAGAAATACGCGACAGGCTGACAGAGGTGATGTCGGATTTAACCATTGCTGCCTGGGCAGCGCAAACACTAATAAAGACCGTGCTGGAATATGACTGCCTTTTCCCGTTTCGTTCGATTAATACCCAGGGATTAAAGTTCTCCACAATTTTATTCCAAATCGCGATGGATTTTCCGTCAATTTTCTACCTGCATATGATTTGTAGAGGCATACAATCTATTTTGATGTCGGTATTAGGTAGCCTATATAAACAATAATACGAGACCAAGAATAATGAATCTCACTGCCATGTATGATGTAGCCTACGCCATGTGTAGCCTGCCTATATGTGATCAATACAAACTTGAACTTGAATTCCACTATGTTTGTTACTTTGTTATTCCCCCCCCCTATCTATGTAAAGCGACCTTGGGTCTCTTGAAAGGCGCTATATAAAATGAAGCTATTATTATTATCACGTCTGTGCGGGAGCTCACAAATAGACTGTTAGTCTCAGTGAAGTTTCAACAGAGGTCATCTATTCTAACCAACAAATTGAAGTAGAAAGCATTTCGTTGTGACCAATCTTACTTGGAAACATGACACAAAATAATAGTATTTCGCTTTTTATTTGAAACAATATTTAATCGCGTTTGGAGGTGGGTGTTCTGCGTCTGCCCCCCTGTGCCAAACAAGCAGGCCAACCTCTTGTTCGTGCGTGAGGCCGTTATAATTACACTATTTTACAATGAACTATAATGAATTACGGTTCATACAGAACACGCCAGTGTTGGAAGTAATGCACAGAAGCTTATTTCCGCGTTGCAATAATAATATTCTACCACCGGGCGCCAGGTACGCATGGTCAGAGCTGTGCGTAAATATACGCACAAAGTCAAGCACACGTTCAAATTGATAAGTCACACACTTTGCTTAGAAATGATCGTACGCACGGGTTACGCACATATCTGTGCGTACGCACCATTGATAAATGAGGGCCCAGAGTTTGCGGATGACATCGCACTACTCTCACACAACCATCAACAGATGCAAGACAAAACCCAGCTGCTAGAAACAACTGCAGCTGGACTTGGGCTAAAAATAAATGGACCAAAAACTCAAGTAATCAGAGTCAATAATAAAAGCACGAACCCCATAACCATCGGGGGACAGACACTGGAAGAGACAAACCTCTGGATAACCAGATGACTGCTCTACCTACCGAGCCACTGTCCCCCCTAAAAGGTACTGCGTTCGGTACCCAACAAACACGCACACAAACACACACATTGAACTGCACTAGCAGCAGTCCTGCTTCCTCTGTTCTACCAGTGGTTCCTCAGCTCTGTTTACTATAGTGCATGATCTCTACACACACACACACACACACACACACACACACACACACTTAAGACAGGATGCAGCCGTGTTGACATTTAAGGCACAATGAAATAACTTCACCCCTGCTGAATAATCAGAGATATTATCATTCATAAGCGTCTAAGTGAGATGTGTGTTGGAGGAGTGACAGCAGAGTTATGGCTACAGGCCTGATGCTCTATGAGTCATAATCAATGTCACGCTACTCGCTCACAGTCCAGTACTAATGCATTATGCATGTCATTCATTTCAACAGTACAGCATTAGCACCTTCTGTATTATTACTGCTGTGTGACTGTATTGTGTCACTGCTGTGTTGTATTATACAGGACAGGTATTGTAACTGAGGGGTACAATTCCCTGACTGTATTGATAAGTATGGTATCATTAAACCACTACCGCTTGTACTTTAACTTCTGGCCATCCAGTACATGATATAGATATGATGAACACTTTCCCACCTGATGAAACGAAGTCCACACAAATGTATAAATCGAATATTTTATATAGCAAAGGGTATATACAACGTTCACTTAATGACATTTATGATTTGAAATGCACTTGTAAGGCAAATGAGTATTCGTAGGTAAATCAACATTGAATGTCCAATCTCTGGTTACGCAGGGAGCAAGTATACAACCTGGTTCTTTAGGGAACTATAGCGATGGTACTTAAATGATTATAGCTGGATACACTAAAGGGGGGGGGGTTAGTAGGGGTGGGACGATACATCGATCCAGATCGATACATCGATGTAATTATCAATGATCGAATCGGATCGATGCGATGTAATAAGATCGATTCATATCGATACTCTTATTTTGAAAATCCTGTGGCGAGTCTCATATCCGCCCAAGAACAACAGCAGTAGCTCCGTGTGTGTAGATGTTACAGCATAGCATTCTCCCTTTCTGTGTGTGTGTGTGCGCGCGTCTTTGGAAAGACCAGATGAGGTCAGAGGAGTTTGATGTTAAAATGTTATTTAAACATAAACAATATAATACATAATAAATGTAGGCCTATACATGATCATGCAACATCAACAAATTGTTGTAGGAACGGTTTGGGAGAGGGAGGTAGGGAGGGGTTTTAGGTTGTGAGTTTTGAGTTCCAAAAAATGTTGCTTAAAGTTTAAAGCTCAATATATCAAAACGTGGCACTTTACAGTGAACGGGAGGTCTATTTGTATTAAAAACAATATTGATTTTCCTTTAAATGTCTGGAAGAGCTCAAAAATACAAATGTCAAATGATATTTTCATTACCTTTTTTTGATTGATCTAAATGTTACTGATTGTGTTAAATGGGCATATGATATCATCTCATATCGATTGCAGGCACCTGAATCTAATCGTATCGTATTGTATCGTGAGAGACTTTGTGATATCGGCAAATATCGCATCGTTGTCCAAAGAATCGATATCGTATCGTATCATGATGAAACTGGTGATTCCCACCCCTAGGGGTTAGGAGAGCCGCTGGCGGTATCCCATCTGGCCGACGATTTCTTGGGAGAATTCAGAGTGCTGAACACGGTGCCCACAGAACCTCGGTCCGCAGATGAATACAGCTGGGCCCTCTGGTGGACGGTAGCTGCCGGTCCACAACAAAGAGACGTGAGGCGACCTCACTCGGGGTAGAGCGCCGTCTCACCTGGACTCCTCTCGGGGGGGTAGTTCCAACACTCAGCAGTGTTGGCTGTTATCCATGGCATAATCAAAGCACCCAAAGCACGTAGATAATCCAAGCCGTGGAAGGCTCGCCGTCGTCCGGGTAAAGTAATCCAATGTACAGGTCCACTCGTCCTGGCCCGGAGCTCCTCGGATGCAAGCACCACACGTGGTCTGCCCAGCCTGGTTAAGACTCCAGATAACGTCAGGAACGATGGGGGTACTGCTCACTTTATAACTCTAACCGAACGATGCACCATACATAATAGACTATTATTAACTTAATAGAAATACGTCCCACTCGACGGTATAGTGCCAAACTATGACAATTCAACTATTAATCCACACGATGTCTCAATGCCTATTCTGAGGCCAAGTAGGCCATACTGCACCACACGTGCGTCGTGGGTGAGGCTTCACGTCTGTTACTAGGTTGGAGGGTAAAGGACTAATGGACTAAAAGAAAGTTCTACTTTACTTGCGCCATATATATATGCGCTGTGAACAAATAGTACCATTCGTATTTCGCCAGACGTATTCCTACGCGGAACCGGGCTTGTAACGACATGTTCGTCGGCACGATTGAACTTGAACCAAGGGGCTTGGCTGCTGGCGCCAGGTTCTCGTCCAATGGTAGAATGAAACTATTATGGGCTGTTAGTAGACTAAAGGGATATTCAGTGTATATTGTACAAGGAATATACAGGGGATATCAAACGATACACAAATACCATTAAATATATATCCATAAATAAATATATATATTCGGTTTAATCTGATCCTTCACAACAGCCGCCCCCTAATTAGTCCCACCTAATTAGCTAAGCAGAGACAGATTAACCGCACTGTCCACCACTCAAGGTCCGCTGTAAGGGTCAGTCAACTCACAAAGTCATGGGGTCATGGTCGTCATCGATAGTGTCTGGGAGTCTGGGCAGTTCTATTAGCCTCGCCACGGGTCGTGTGTAAGTTCGCCCTTGGACGAGCACCTCAGCTGCTCGGACCTTGCCATCGGCACCGGTGATCACTTTGCTTACGCGGCCAGCCGGCCACATAGCTCTGGGTAGTGACTGGTCGATAATCATGACGACTGTTCCTTCTGTCAAATTGTCTCTCTCTTCTACCCACTTCTGGCGGGTCTGTAGAGACGGTAGGTAGTGGAGTAGAAAGCTGTTCCAAAACTTGTCAGCTAGTACTTGACTGTACCTCCACATTCTTCGGCCGTTCGCTTCTTCAGGCCTGTACATTGTCTGGGGTAGCGCGGGGTCCAGCCGCTCCATTAAGAGTGTGTTGGGGGTGACTGGGTCGACATCTGCTACATCACTGGAGACGTAGCCGAGGGGCTTGGAGTTCAATACTCCCTCGATCTCCGTGAGGACTGTCATTAGGACTTCTTCCGCCACAGTCTGGGCCCCAAGCACGGCGTACAGGGCTGTCTTTATAGAACGTACTTCTCGTTCCCAGGTTCCACCGAAGTGGGGTGCGTTCGGGGGATTAAACTGGAAGTCAATCTGGGATGGAGCGAGGTGGGTCTTAAGTTCTGGGCCCATAGCTTGGAAGCTCTCTCTCAGCTCTCTTTCTCCGCCTTTGAAGTTTGTCCCGTGATCAGACAACAATGTAGACGGTTTTCCTTTCCGTGATGTGAATCTTCGGAAGGCCATAAGGAATGAGTCTGTGCTCATGGTCGGAAGGAGTTCGATATGTATCGCTCTGGTGGTCATGCATTTGAATACAATATCCCACCGCTTCTCGGTTCCTCTTCCTCTCTTTATATACAACGGGCCAAAACAGTCCATGCCTGTGGAGTGGAATGGCTTGTCGCCGAGTCGGAGGCGACAGGGAGGTAGGTCAGCCATCCGGGGTATGCTGGGCTGCGCGCGCCACTTTCGGCAGTCTAGACAGGTTCGCTGGAAGCGTCGCACCGATTCTCTTCCTTGAAGTATCCAATAGCGACGTCTGATCTCCGCGAAGACTCTCTCTGCTCCTGCGTGGTGTACATCCTCGTCGTATTTCTTTATGATCAGCTCTGTGACCTTGTGTCGGCTGTTCAAGACTATCGGGTACTTAACGTCATCCGGTAGATCGGGGGCTCTCCGCAGGCGACCACCCACTCTGATGAGATTATGGGCGTCGCTCTCGGGTGCCAGGTGGAGCAGTCTGCTGTCTGATGGGACGGGCTTTCCTCCCTGTAGACAGTCTAGCTCATCGGGGAACGAGTCTCTCTGGGCTCGTTGTAGTAGAAGAAGTTCTGCTTCTTCGTAGTCAGCTGCTGAAATGTCAGTGGTGGACTGAATCTCTGGGTGGTGCCACAGGAATGTCTTTAGCTGCGCACTCTGTAGGGTAATGCAGTCATCTATGTTGGGGTCTGTGGAGGCGACTGTGCTCAGTCCACAGAACATAGGTTTCTTGTTCTCAGCCTCCTCTTTACTTGCTTCCCGTGGGGTGGGCGTAGGCCACTCTTCTTCCGGGAGCTTGAGGAATTCTGGTCCGTCACTGTAGATGTTGCGACGGGTGAGGTCATCCAGGGACATTCCCCGGGTGATGACGTCAGCTGGGTTGTGTTTGGTGTCCACATACCGCCAGCTCGCTGCTTCTGTTAACTCTTGAATCTCGGTGACTCTGACTCCCACGAAGACCTTGTATCTGCATGAATCAGACTTGATCCATGTGAGTACTGTCGTGGAATCTGACCACAAGATTGTTCTGTGCACCGGAATGGTGAGTTCGCGTTGGATTAACGTGGCTAGATGCGCTCCTGCTAGGGCTGCGCAGAGCTCTAGACGCGGGATAGATTGTTGCTTTCGTGGGGCTATTCTTGAGCGCGCCAGGATGAAAGCAGTGTGTATCTCTCCTCCCTTCTCTTGGGCACGCAAGTAGGCCACCGATCCATAGGCTACTTCGGAGGCGTCACTGAAGACGTGTAGATCCATCTTGCATGTCTCTGGCCTCACTGTGGGTGGGAAGTAGCTGCGGCGTATATTGACGCCTGGGAGTGAGCGGAGTTCCGTCTCCCACTCTCTCCAGGTGGAGGCAAGGTGTGCGGGTATTGGGTCGTCCCAGCCCTGGTCCTTGTCCCATAGTGCTCGTACAATCATCTTTGCCCTGGTGGTGTAAGGTAGAATACATCCCAACGGGTCATATTGTCTGGCGAGTGTTCTGTACACACTCCATCTGGTGGTCGGTATCGCCGTCGACCTTCCCTGCTCCGTGGTCAGGGGTTTGTGTCTATAGTGGAGCGAGTCTGTTTTGAAGCGCCAGACTAGTCCTAGTGTCATTTCTTGGGCTTCTCCTGGGATGGTCGCCATCCAGGTCTCGCTGCTGGCAGCCTTGTCCGCGGGGGAGAGGCTGCGCAATACGTGCGGGTCACTGCTGGCCCACTGCCTGAGATCAAAGCCGCCTTTGATCAGGGAGGCGCGTAGCTTGATTAGGAGAGCCTCGGCTTCTTCTTGAGTCGAAACGCTTTGTAAACAGTTGTCCACGTAGAAACTGTTCTTCACACTGTGTCGGACCTCTTCATCTGCTGCTGGGTCCTCTGCAACGTGTTTCTGTAGTGCAAATGTAGCACAGCACGGGCTGCATGTGGTTCCGAAGGGGAGTACTTCCCACTGGTAGATGGCTGGGTTCTCATCTCCGATCCTCTCTCTCCATAGGAACCGCAGCAGGGGCTTGTCCTCCTCCACTAGTCTCACCTGCAGGAACATCCCTTTGATATCCCCGCTGATAGCCACCTTGTCCTGGCGGAAGCGTAGTAGCACGCCTAGTAGAGAGGGGCCGAGTGTGGGGCCGGGCAAGAGCTCTTTATTCAGATTTTGGGATCCGATCTGGTAGCTGCAGTTAAACACAATGCGATCCTTGCCGTTGTGGTGGACCTTGTGGTGCGGCACGTACCATGATTCGGTCGTCTGATCGGCCTCTTTAATGTCAATCTTTGTCACGTGTCCCGCTGTGATTAGCTTCTCAATCTCAGCGCGGTACACACTCTCTTGAGCGGGGTCTTTGGCTAGGCGCCGCTCTGTGTTCAATAGATACCGCTCCGTGGCGTCTTTCTTTGCGTGAAAGGTGGGCATTCCCTCTCGCCTCAGGAGTGGAGTTGCGTATCTCATCACTCCGCCGACTGTGACTCTCTTTGTCCCTTGCTCGAGGAGGTTGATGGCGTAAATGTCTTCTTTAGAACGAATGTCTTTCTTTTCGTTCTTAAAGGGCATTGTCTCTAGTGTCCATAGCCTCTCGACATGCTGCAGGAGAGTGGTGTCTTCTTCGGTCACTCTGGAGTGGAGGCAGCTAGTGGCTGCTGTTCGGTTGAGAGATTTAGCGAGGGGGCCTTGTAGTGTCCACCCTAGGCGGGTCTCGACTGCTGCAGGACAGCCTCGGGGTCCTGTATGGACCCGGTCAATCGGGACGATGAGGTCTGCATGGTCGGAGCCTATCAGCAGGGTCGGGGTGGCGCCGTCTATGAGCGGGATAGGTAGTTGACGCAGGTGCACATATTTATCCATCAGCTTGGCGATGGGGTAGGTGTACTGCGATAGTCCTATTTCTTGGCTGGTGAAAGCATTTGTAATCCTATACCGTCGCTCTGGCTGCCCGCTTGCTGCGATAGTGAAGGAGACATTCTCGCCCTTTATCGTCTTTAAATCTCTTCTTATTGTCCGAATCGTCATTTGGTTCTCGCTCCCCCGCAGTCCCAGCTGGGCCGCAGCGGACGCGAGCAGCAGGGTCTTCTCTGACCCGTCATCAAGGACGGCGTAAGTGTCCATGACTTTATCTTGGTAGCTCAATGTCACACGGACTACCTTTAAGAGCACTTGGGCGCCACTGCTGCTGGCGGGGTCAATGTACATGACACTTGCCTTGGTGCTGCTCGATGGTGCAGGTGCAGGCCTTCTTCTGTTACTGTCGTGTAGTACATCTAGATGGGCTCCGTCACACCGACTGCACCTTTTCTTTAGGCGGCATTCGGCTGCCATGTGACTGCGCGCACATCGGTAACAGCGCCTGTTGGACTTTATCCATTGACTCACTTCTTCTGCATTCATCTTTGTGAACAGGTCACATTGTGACAGCCAGTGTTCCTTCTCACAGTAGGGGCACACCATCTTCCACTTCTCTTTTCTCGAGGGGGTACTGTGGCTCTTACTGCTCGGTACTGACTCTGATTGGTGCATGACAGTCACCGATCTTCTTCCATCGTTTATTCTCCTGGGTCCCTCTCTGGAGCTTGGCGTGCTCCGCACGAACGTATCCAGTCGTAAGCTGCTGACTTCTCTCGCCAGGAAGTCGGCTAGATCGAGGAGGGATGGTTTGGGACCGTTAGGATCACGGTGGTCTCTCTGCCGCCTAAAACGCTCTTGTCTTGCGGGTGGCAGCTTCTCTAAAATCCTCTCGACGTTAGAGTTGGCGTATAGCTCGTGCATGCCCTTTTCCCGTTGCGCTCCCAGCATCCCTACCAGGGACTGCACTTTTATCGACAGGTCGTCTAATGAGCGATTGTCTGTTGCTGGGGGTAGGCGATCAATATGCCTTATCTCTTGGATTACGTAATCCCATATACGTCCATATCTCTGATCCAGCGCTGCTAGAGCCGCGGTGTATGGGGTCGTAGAGGTGGCATAGGCTAGCGCTATATTGTGCGCTCGCGGTACTTTCAGGTGCTTCAGTAATATTGCATACTTGTGGCGTTCATCAGCGACATCCACCATCATTGTCTCTAAGCACATCCGGAGCTCCGTGTACTGTGCTCGATTCTCATAGGTGAAGTCTGGAAACGTCGGCGTGGCAATGTATGACGCCGTGGATGGCTGATACATCGGCGAGCGTTGGGGGAGAGACCTCCTAGGCGTGTCTCCTCTTGCGCCTCTCTGTGGGCTGGTACCGGCAGGGTACCATGGCCCGCTGGTCCAGGTGCTATTCCTCGGGGCTGGTCGTGCGTCATGCTCACCCGTGAATAGAGTCGGGGGTCTGTAGCGCAGCGCCGCGGGGGTGTAGCCTGGGCTGTACTGGACCTCCTGGTCCGGTGGAGTACTGTGCTGTCGTCGGGCTTGGTTCTCCTCCTCTCCCTCTTCTTCTTCTATCAGGTCCTCTAGATCCTGTAGTCGTTTATTTAGCTTCTCCGCAGTGTATGCCGCTCCTTCCTTGTAGCTGGGTCTCGCTTGGACCGGTCTGGGAAGGGGGTCTGCGGGGGGTATAGGCTTGGTCTGTTGGTCAAGTTCAGGGTCGCTTGCTCGGTTAGGAGACGCTGCCCTTGACTGTTGTCTCGACGAGTTCCTTGAACCCCTGGCGGAGGGAGAGGGTGTTGCCTTGAGGATCAGCTGCTCCATTAGCTGCGCTTGTAGCTTGTCGCGCTCGGCTTCGCGCTTGGTGAGATCTGCTTCTCTTTGGGCACCGGCAGCGGCGCGCTGGGCGTCGGCCCGGTCTCTTGCCATATTCTCTTCCGTCTGAAGGCGTCTCATCTCCAGGCGTATGCGCTCTTCTTCGCTCCGTTGCTGCGCTTGGAGTTGTTCGCGCTCGATAAGCATCTGTGCTTGGAGTCGATCGCGTTCACCCTGAAGTCGATCGCGTTCAGTAGCGGCTGTCAGGCTGACGAGGAACGCCTGTGATAGCATCCTCTCCGCTTCGCTGGGGGAAGACGGTTGTAGAGGTGAGCCGCTCCTGGGTGAGCCGCTCCTGGCTGTACTCGTTGGGGAGTCCTGGAGCTCTATTTCCTCGGCGCTCTCCTCCTCTTCTTCCGTGCAGAGTTCTCTCTCTGTAGGGTTGTCTTCCTCCCGGGGCTGGTCGGGGACTACTTCTTCGGTATTGGCGGGGGGTAAAGGCATGTCAGCTCCCTCCTGGTCCCCACCGTGAGCCTGGTCAGTTACATTAGAACCCACTAGGGCCTCTGTGGTCGGGGAAACCTGGTCGTTAAGGTCAGACATAATTTTACTTTCTACTTTTACCGCGTTTACCGTTTGTCAAAGGCTAGGTAGTTGACTGACAGCGTAATCCTCTAAGTACTGAGGTGGCTGTCGTCTGCGCTGCGGGCGTTCTACGTTAGGAGGACCGTTTCGTGGAGTGTTCATCATAGGCCATTTCAATATTAATAACACTATATTAATATTACACTAGTTACCCTCCGGCTCGAAGGACCAATTGTAACTGAGGGGTACAATTCCCTGACTGTATTGATAAGTATGGTATCATTAAACCACTACCGCTTGTACTTTAACTTCTGGCCATCCAGTACATGATATAGATATGATGAACACTTTCCCACCTGATGAAACGAAGTCCACACAAATGTATAAATCGAATATTTTATATAGCAAAGGGTATATACAACGTTCACTTAATGACATTTATGATTTGAAATGCACTTGTAAGGCAAATGAGTATTCGTAGGTAAATCAACATTGAATGTCCAATCTCTGGTTACGCAGGGAGCAAGTATACAACCTGGTTCTTTAGGGAACTATAGCGATGGTACTTAAATGATTATAGCTGGATACACTAAAGGGGGGTCCCGCTGGTTGTAAGTCAGTAGGGGGGGGGGGTTAGGAGAGCCGCTGGCGGTATCCCATCTGGCCGACTATTTCTTGGGAGAATTCAGAGTGCTGAACACGGTGCCCACAGAACCTCGGTCCGCAGATGAATACAGCTGGGCCCTCTGGTGGACGGTAGCTGCCGGTCCACAACGAAGAGACGTGAGGCGACCTCACTCGGGGTAGAGCGCCGTCTCACCTGGACTCCTCTCGGGGGGGTAGTTCCAACACTCAGCAGTGTTGGCTGTTATCCATGGCATAATCAAAGCACCCAAAGCACGTAGATAATCCAAGCCGTGGAAGGCTCGCCGTCGTCCGGGTAAAGTAATCCAATGTACAGGTCCACTCGTCCTGGCCCGGAGCTCCTCGGATGCAAGCACCACACGTGGTCTGCCCAGCCTGGTTAAGACTCCAGATAATGTCAGGAACGATGGGGGTACTGCTCACTTTATAACTCTAACCGAACGATGCACCATACATAATAGACTATTATTAACTTAATAGAAATACGTCCCACTCGACGGTATAGTGCCAAACTATGACAATTCAACTATTAATCCACACGATGTCTCAATGCCTATTCTGAGGCCAAGTAGGCCATACTGCACCACACGTGCGTCGTGGGTGAGGCTTCACGTCTGTTACTAGGTTGGAGGGTAAAGGACTAATGGACTAAAAGAAAGTTCTACTTTACTTGCGCCATATATATATGCGCTGTGAACAAATAGTACCATTCGTATTTCGCCAGACGTATTCCTACGCGGAACCGGGCTTGTAACGACATGTTCGTCGGCACGATTGAACTTGAACCAAGGGGCTTGGCTGCTGGCGCCAGGTTCTCGTCCAATGGTAGAATGAAACTATTATGGGCTGTTAGTAGACTAAAGGGATATTCAGTGTATATTGTACAAGGAATATACAGGGGATATCAAACGATACACAAATACCATTAAATATATATCCATAAATAAATATATATATTCGGTTTAATCTGATCCTTCACAACAGGTATAATGTATGTGACCTGGGACAAAATACCAGGCTAAAATACCAGGCTAAATGCCAGGTTAAATGCCAGGTTAAATACCAGGCTAAAATACCAGGTTAAATGCCAGGTTAAATGGCAGGTTAAATACCAGGCTAAAATAGCAGGCTAAATACCAGGCTAAAACACCAGGTTAAATACCAGGCTAAAATAGCAGGCTAAATACCAGGCTAGAATACCAGGCTAGAACACCAGGCTAGATCACCAGGCTAGAATACCAGACTAAGGCTATGGTTAGACTAGTGTATTCCTGGCGTTTTTTTATACGTTTTTGACGACGTTTGATGTCCTATCTACACAGAAATGCGTTTTTTGGCGTTTTTTTGTGGATACGGCTGAAACGCAAAATTGTGTTTGCGTTTGGAGATACGCAAAAAAAACGCGCCGACAACAGCGTGTAGTCTGCACGCTAGCCGTTGTTGCGAAAACGCCCATGCGCAGTAGATATCATCTGCGTGCCCTTCCGGTGACAACAGTGTGTGTGTTTGGGACAGAGCTCCGTGTCCCAAATAGCTTCAGCTACCATGTGTTGTCAAGTTATTGTTATAAGGACCCCAGTCCAAGCTACAACAGTCTGCATTCCCTTAACAATTGTTTGTATTGAGCCGTATTGTATTGTACCCATATGCAATATGTTAAATAAAGTTTACATCCATTCATTCTGCTAGCATTACCGATTGCATGAGCAGCTGGCTAACGTGAGCTATCAGGATTCAGACCCTGTTAGCTCAGAGTTCCTCTTTCAACTTAACAAGCATTAAACAAAATGGCCCAGTCATCTATTCACCTTTGTTTAATACACACAGCGTTGTCTCTAATGCTATCTAACTACTGATAGCTCGCGATATCATCAGTTTTGATGCTGGCTAAGTAGCGTGAGCTAACGTTAGCTTCTAGCCACAATGCTATATTGTTATAATGGCATACTCCATTGACGTTAGCATGCAGCTAACAATGCTACCGATCGTTTTTTAGACTAAACTATCCGCTCTTGGTGGTCACTTGTGTTGATGTTAGTTTTGTTTCATCAACAAATGACAGGCAGAACACACAGTGAATGTATCCGTTTTGTTTATTGCACTTTTATTAGGCTTTGCTGAAAAAGAATGGCTGCATTGAGTAAGATGGTGGCGCGGCATAGGCGCCTGCCTTATTGACATTTTCTTTGCTGGAGCTTCCACCAGGAAGTGTATTGGCACATTCGTTCTGATTGGTTGAAATTGCCTTCATGTTTGCCACCTACTGCCACCTACTGCTTTGGCAGTGTACTACATCAGTGTGCTCGGCTGACAAAAACGAAAAAAAAACGAAAGTGTGACTCAGGCGCACGACGTCGCGGCGATACGCATAAGAAAACAATACGAAGATGATACGAAAGGTGTAACCTCAGCCTAAATACCAGGCTATACCATATACTACACTACAGTATGTCTGCCTATGAGAACTAGAATCAAGCCTGGGCCCCTGAACTGAAATGACCCCCCACTGCTACAGAGAATCACAGAGGAGTCATTGGAATGTGTCCTTTATCTACCTGCTAACGGCAACAGAGATGAACCTGGAACACTTGGTAAGTCACTGAATAATTTATGACACCAATGTCAAAGCTGTACGACCCGTGTGACAGATGGTGCAGCGTGAGCCTGAAACATGTTCATATGCCATCGAATAGCAAGGAATAAGACAGTATGTAATAGGGGTGGAAATCGCCAGAGACCTCACGATACGATACTATCGTGATACTTGCGTCACGATACGATAGTATCGCGATACTAAATATATCGCGATACGCTGAGTATTGCGGATTTTTTTTTTTTTTTTTATTATCACATTTTATTTATTACCTTTTTTCAACTGCAAAGTAAAACTTTGTCAACATGTTTTATCTAACAAAATAAAGTTCAGTCTGTTCATCTCACTTCAATCATTTTTATTGCAGAACATGGTATTTTCTCAAGCAGACAAATGTAAACACTGTAATCTGTGTTGCATGTACCTGACAAACTGAACTGTTTGTATTACAGTCATATTCCAACTTAACTGAATGCACATGTGTGTGTGGACTACTGTACTATTACAGGTATTGAAATGAACAATGCAACTTCCTTATACAAAAAATTTAAAAAAATTATACATATATTTTTTATGAATAATTGAATATCAATACTTGGCGTCCCTGTATCGATACAGTATCACCACGCACTGCTGGCGTACTACGTATCGATTTCCCCCCCCACCCCTAGTATGTAACTACAGTAAGGGTAGGAATCACCAGAGGCCCCACAATAACATATTATCACCATACTGTAATTATCCAGACATTGCGATGTATTGCCTTTGTACAACTTGACAGCAAATGATGTCCCCAACAGAAAATGGTCAACATCTGCAATAAAAACACAACACCTGTTTTATCTAATGAGGTAACTTAAGTTAATTTAAATTATAATTACAATTAAAGGTAATGTATCTAATTCAGTCTGTTCGCCTCACTACTTTTAAATGTATAATAAAACACAAGATACGTCTTGTGCCTTAACACTTTCAGTGCCCAGCAGGGGGCGCACATTTAGTGCTTGAATGACCACCATCCACTGCAATGTTAGCATTAATATCGCCTAATCTATGTTTTAAATTATGGCTATGTGTCTAATCTGCCTGTCGCATTATCAATGACTCATTTCCAGTCAACATTGTCGAAGCAGATCGTTTTTTTATTGGTTCATTTCCGTTTTATAGCATTTTGAAAAGCCCTCGTTTTCACGGAAAAATAAAAGATTCCATGATAATCGCCCTGTACTGTAATATTCTAGAACGTTGTCATTTTTCGGCCTATTAATGAATAGTTTTCAAATAAACGCTAGATTATCGATAGTATATGTGTACGTGTGCACGCTGGTGCCGCGCGCTGAAAATCGATTCTCTCAGTTCCTGATCGCTCTTACAGTCAAACAGCCATATCACATTATAGGGGAAAAGCTTATATCTCCGTGAAAACGGGTCTGATTATCCTAAGACTGGTAAAATAGATTCCTTACCTGAGATCAGATGGTATCCAAATGGATTATTCCAATTCCTGATCGCCATTCCAAAAATCTATCCTTTTATTGATCCCACGCGTATACTGTAAAACACATATTACACGCTGTGCTGAGGGTCCAGAATGAATCTGATCGGCTCCGGTTACATGCGTGAGAAGTAAAATGTGGATTCCGGAGTTTTTTTTTCTCATCCATTTTCATCGAGTCCAATCCAAAATGGTGCATTACCATCTGGGAGACGATAGGGGGCGCTTTTTTCACATCTGAGCGCCTGGCGGGGCAGGATTACCAATGGTAGACTCGGTTGATGAAATATGAATTCAGATCGCTAATTAAAAAAAATCCGAGAATTCTCGTGATGGGCATTCAACCCGCGGGCTGATAACCCGAGAAATCTCGTGATGGGCATTCAAAGTGTTAATGATAAGGATAAGAGCGCTATATAAATCCAATCCATTATTAAGCACTCAATGAGGAAACCGAATCCCCCTAACAAACGTTTGGTTTGTATGCGACCCCAACAGCATGACACAGACAGGTATTCAGCGTCAGCCAAAACAAGGGCGTATTTATTAAACAACAGAAAAATGCAACACTGTTCCTTTAAGGACAAAAAATGTACATGAAGAAAAAAACGAGTTTAGTAACTGAGGGAAAATAGGAACGTCCCCTTTAACACGTTGGGTGCCGTTAATGTAGAACTACGTTTCTGTCGCCCAACCGTTGAGTGCTGGAAACGTAGATCTACGTTTCTCACGGTATTTATTTTAATCGTTATTGCCATTCATAATTCAGCGGGGCACCTTGTGCATACTGTTCTGAGTGTGTCTGAGCTGGCAGATGGTCTTATATCGCCCTCTAACGCCTTCGGACATTATTGCACCCCATTATAAACGGGTTAGTTTCTTTTCTCTACCGAGCTGCGGTGTGGGGGCGGGTCCTAAACACTCCGGCAAAACACACGCTTGTAGGGATGGTTTGGACAACTGACCCCGCCCGCCCGTTGATGTGCAATGCCCGCCGGTCTAAACCACATCCATGCTTGCACGAGGAAGGATAATGATGATGATCTAGCGTTGATTTCAGGAAGATTCGATAATCGGGCGAAAAATGACAACGTGTGTTTATTGAATTACACAAAAACGCTGTTTTCGCGTCTTTTCCCTGGAATTACTCAGAAGCACCCAAACTATAATTCATATTCAAAACGGTATAAAACGGAAATGTACAGATGAAAAAATTATCTGTTTTTTGCACGTTGACTGGAAGCAACTCACTGACACTTGATGGCGTTATTAGACCCATAGCTATACTATAAAATATAGGTTTAGCTCTACAAACTACAACTATGTTTACATGGGGTTAATGGACGGCAAGGCCAGGTCACTTCCCGGAAGGGCCGTGGCACTCAATGTGTTAAGGGAGAATGTCAATAAGCCAGGAGGAAAAAACAAAGCAGCGTCCAGTAACGTAGAATCTCCACAACTCTTCAATGGATAATGAAAACACCTGAAGGTGACGATAGAACAGAGTCCAGGACAAACGTCAAATTTTCAGAGAATTAGACTTGATTCAAGACTCACCAAGGGCACTGCCGACGGACAATTCAAACGGGCACGGGTCCATCAAAGGAGAGAGCGAGTACACAGCAAAACATCCATGGGACGGCAGGGGAAAACGAAGACGTCTCACACCAGAGACCACGAGAGTACACGGCAGTAGATGGCAGCAACAAGACGACCTGGCAACGAGTGGTGCGTGACATTGATTGACTGGCTTGCCCCCGTTGGGAAGCACGCAGTGCTGGGCCAGCCCTCACAATTCTACTCATAATGGTCAAATAAAAAGGTAATTTGTGTACATGTGTGTGTGTATGTGTGTCTGTGTGTGTGTGAGAGGGGGGGGGGGGGGGCTAGGATATGAACCATGTTTAGGGTAAGGGGTATAGGGTAAGGGGTGTAGGGGTAGAAAATAAAGTATTTGGCATTAGTGTAGCAATACAATATTGGCATAACCCCCCCCCCCAGTATGTGCAAACGTTGCTGGTCCAATTTGTCCAAATTCCAACTTCTACGGTCTGCTCTCTGGAAACCAATGTTGAATCTAATGCAATTTTGTGTGAAAGTGACTGTTCAATTCAAGATGTCAGCATCCAGAAAGCAAGCAGACTCTCTGTGGAAGTTTTTTACCAATTGGATCATTTTGCCAACTTCAGGGTGAGTGGTGAGCGACAAATAAATGGCCCATATCTCTCCGGCTGGAGAACTAATGGCTGCAGAACTTGAGAACTATTAGGAATGTCTGACCACTAAGTGTGTCTGACTTTTAACCACCAAAACATGCACGGACTACAACGTATGACGTATATCATGCCAGTTAGGGTACGTTTACCTTGTGTATACTATACTGTTTACTTTTACTCATAGTATATTCATATTCGAATTCTTTATTTCCTTGTATCTCCTATGTTGTGATCTCTTTAGCTATTATTGACATCTGATATTGTCCACACAGTCAGCATGACGGCCTCGCTGAGCTGGGACAGCTCACACGTGTGATGATGGTGTCCATACCGACACCATCAACAGAGCTTTTTCAATGTCTAACTGTATCTCAAATAGGCTCTGCGCTGAATCTCTAGGGTGATGCTGACACTGCCACCACGCATAGCCAAGCTGCTCAAACAGGCTCTGTGGCTGTTCTAACCTGTTAACATGGTCACTGCTCTAACCTGTTAACATGGTCACTGCTCTAACCTGTTAACATGGTCACTGCTCTAACCTGTTAACATGGTCACTGCTCGAACCTGTTAACATGGTCACTGCTCTAACCTGTTAACATGGTCACTGCTCTAACCTGTTAACATGGTCACTGCTCTAACCTGTTAACATGGTGTGTTGCTGCTCTAACCTGTTAACATGGTCACTGTGTGGCTGCTCTAATCTGTTAACATGGTCACAGTGTGTTGCTGCTCTAACCTGTTAACATGGTCACTGTGTGGCTGCTCTAACCTGTTAACATGGTCACAGTGTGTTGCTGCTCTAACCTGTTAACATGGTCACTGTGTAGCTGCTCTAACCTGTTAACATGGTCACTGTGTGGCTGCTCTAATCTGTTAACATGGTCACTGCGTGACTGCTCTAACCTGGTTCTGTGGGCACACGGTCCTGGGCCTAACAGTACAGAACCTTGTATCACATTTTAGTGAATAGTCTCTCATTGGGCTCAACATCTATTTAATGAAATTAAACTATTCCGCATTTTACTGGGGACCCCCTGGAACCTCAGGTCTGAGAACAACCCTCATTGAGAACCACTGATGTAGCTACATACAGCAATCATCTGACACTGACAGACAACTACAATACTACTACTACTACTACTACTACTACTACTACTACTACTACTACTACTACTACTACTACTACTACTACTACTACTACTACTACTACTACTACTACAATACTACTACTACTACTACTACTACTACTAC
Source organism: Notolepis coatsorum (assembly GCF_963971535.1). Taxonomy (NCBI): domain Eukaryota; kingdom Metazoa; phylum Chordata; class Actinopteri; order Aulopiformes; family Paralepididae; genus Notolepis; species Notolepis coatsorum. The sequence continues at coordinate 111,272,580 of NC_140166.1, forward strand.
TACTACTACTACTACTACTACAATACTACTACTACTACTACTACTACTACTACTACTACTACTACTACTACTACTACTACTACTACTACTACTAATAATACTACTACTACTACAATACTACTACTACACAATACAGTACTACTACTACTACTACTACTACTACTACTACTACTAGGGCTGTACCGAATAGTCCGACGCTTCATTCATAATGTTGACATTCAAATTCTAAATCAACATTTGAATTTATTTATTTATTTATTTTGTATGTGTCTATTCATTCTGTTTAAACCAATGGGCTTTTTCTTCACAGTTGCAGTCAGATAAAGATTAGGCTACACTAATATTATAGTATTATATATAGACCCAAGCAGAACCCTAGAACCAAGCAGAACCAAGCAGAACCCTAAAACCAAGCAGAACCCTAGAACCAAGTAGAACCCTAGAACCAAGTAGAACCAAACAAAACCAAAAAGAACCAGTGATAATGAGGAATGTCAAACAGTGGGGGAAAGAGCTTCCCCTCCAAACTCATAGCCAAGCTCAGGGACCTGGGCTTGAACTATGACCTCTGCCAGTGGGTCTTGGACTTCCTGACGGGCAGACCCCAGGTGGTGAGAGCAGGCAACTGCACCTCCTCATCCATCACCCTCAACATAGGGGCCCCCCAGGGCTGTGTTCTGAGTCCCCTCCTCTACTCCCTGTACACACATGACTGTGTGGCTCAGCGGAACAACAACACAATCATCAAATTTGCTGACGACACAGTAGTGGTGGGCCTGATCTCTGCAAACGACGAGAGGGCCTACCTGGAAGAGGTCAAGGTCCTGGCGGGATGGTGCCAGGAGAACAGCCTCTCCCTGAACGTCAGCAAAACAAAGGAGATGATTGTGGACTTTAGGAGGTCGGGGGTCAGGGACTACAGCCCCCTCAGCATCGACGGGGCACCGGTTGAGAGAGTGAACAGTTTTAAGTACCTCGGAGCCCACATATCCGAGAACTTGACATGGACCACACACATTGACAGTATTGTGAAGAAGGCACGACAACGCCTCTACTTCCTCAGGCGCCTAAGGAAGTTCCAAGTCAGTCAGAAGATCCTTAAGAACTTCTACTCATGTACAATAGAGAGCATCCTGACTGGCAATATCACCTCCTGGTTTGGGAATAGCACCGCACAAGACCGAAGCAGACTACAGAGAGTGGCACGTTCAGCCGAACGCACAATTGGAGGGGGGCTTCCCACTCTCCAGAACATTTACAACAAGCGGTGCAGGGGTAAGGCTAAGATAATTATCAAGGACTCCAGCCACCCAAACAACTGCCTCTTTGAACTGCTGCGGTCAGGCAAGCGATACCGGAGTCTCATGGCAAGCACAGAAAGACTCAGAAGAAGCTTCTATCCCCAGGCCATCAGGTTGCTCAACGAACAATAACACTATGCAACAACCATCAAATGCACTCACAACACACACATCCACACGCACACACTCACTTTAAACAAACAACACAATGCAGCACCCACTCTCCACACTTTAGAACACCTAAACACACTTTATATTTATTGGTAAAGGATTTGCACTACTACAACCCATACCTCAGTACACCTTACTGTAAATTGTACCTAAATTGTACCTCATCCCATTTCTGCTTTGCACTATATAGTATTGTATATTAGTATTAGAGCTGCCGCGATTACCGCATTACCGCGGTATCGCTGTTACATCACGGCCACCGCAGAGTAGGCTGAATACCGCGTCACCGCTGTTTTTTATAATAATAATAATAAATTACCCTCCTCTCGTTGGGCTTGCGGCTCTGCAGATATACCCTACTCCTCGATCGAGGTTCCAAGCGACCCTATTGGGTACCAGAAAAGTCACGTGAAACATTGCAGACCACTGATTGGTCAGAAGAGAGACGCGTCACACGTTTTTTACGTCCTGAATGTCAGCTCATCACAACACGGCTAATAACGTTAGCTTTAACTCTCCGCCGGAGTGGACTACCATCGCTCTTCAGGAGTACTAAACGAGACATAATGATTTTACTGTCTGCAACGAATGTTATAATAAAAGCCCTTCGTTCTATACACTTGTCTGATTGAAAACTTTATTAACAGACCGCAGAATGGGACAACTCAGCACGCTCTGAGCAAAGAAAGGAACTGAGATATGAATAGAGTATTGCTTGGCTTGCTATGGTCCGGTAAATACGCTGATGTTATTGAACGTATAACTATATAATGTTAATGCCACAAAACGAATGCCTTTATTATAAAGTAGTAACTTTATAGTAATACTAATAAGAAAGGGTCGGGGGGGTTAGGGGTAACCACCCCTGCCCGCGACACCGAGTGAACTGCGCACGACCAGAGGGGAAACTTCGAATCCGTGTTTCACTTTCAATAACTAATGCGTGCTTGCCGAATCCCAAACAATATTCATGCTGCAATCATCCTCTAAAGATAGACATTTAGACTAGAGGCAGGCTATATGCTATAAAGAGTAGACTACTACTAAAAAAAATGCACTCAAACTTTTTTTTTTTAATTTTTTGTGTGCGTGCGGTAATAACCGCGGCGGTAGGAAATATTTTGCAAATGTGTGCGGTAAGGAAAACATCAATACCGCGGCAGCTCTAATTAGTATATTGCATAGTATATTGTCAGTGGTGCAGTGGCAAATTGACAGTAGGTCAAATGCTCCACGCGCGTGCGCGTGCGCGCGCATGCACAGTTTTTTTTGGCTGCTCTCGTCCTGCAGCTGGATACTATTGCCTCACAGCGCGGCCGTCAGCGCGCGGCCCAGAGAGCGCCGCTGGCTCTGCGGCTCTGCAGCTGCATGCTTCTCCGGGAGTCCGGTTGGATAATGCCATGTAAAAAGCGATTGCGCGTACTTCAGCCTCAGTGACCGAGGTATAACGCCGTTATACCGAGTTATACCAGCACTGCACCACTGTATATTGTATATTGTATGGTAACTCAGTTACTTCTATTCTGCATCGAACATTGTACATATGTATATACTGAACACTGTGTCTACGTACGTGACTTCTATTTTTACTTCTATTTCTACTTCTATTTTTACATGCTATACTATTTTATTTCATACTTATCTTTTGTCTAGCACAGTCTCTGGCGCGTAACAGAAAGAAGCATTTTGTATAAAAGTATTCTGTACTTCTGTATGACAACTATAAAAGAAACTTGAAACTTGAAACCCAAAATTATGGGGAATACATTTTTTAAAGCTCCTTGAATGCTATAAAATGTTTATTAACATTAGTTTAGTTGTGCACTAAATCCAACAGGCACTAGGAAGCCAGGAACACAGACAGGCTGTAGACACACACGCAGTTGTAGCAACGCATTTTGAACCAGTGTCCTTCCTTACATTTTGTTGCATTTCAAGGAGCTTCCTTAGTTATTATAGTAGACGAATGTCAAAATGCACTAGTCGTTTCTGACTGGGAAGATTCCTCTCTCTCGCTTCCTGAAAAGCTGAACCTTTTTGGCGATATGGAGGTTGTTACCAGACACTGAGGGTTTGCTGTGCTCTTCTCCAGACAGGATGCTACCAAAGTCTCTCTCAAGAGTGATATAGGCTGTCTCTGAGCCCTACTACTAGCCCAGTGAAACAGGATTGAAAAATGATTGATTTCTCACACAATTGGACCAGAAGAGTAAAAGACGAATCATTTGTCAAAGCATGCACACTACACAGTGGTAAACTGAACCTATATGGGCCACATCTGAGCCTATAGGGACAAGGCTGATGGACAAGATTAAGGCTCTTGTTATCCAAAACACAGGAAGGAAAGACTGACTAAAACAGCGCCTCTGTGGGCCTTTTATTTCTGGCGGATTACAATCATTCATCATCACTCCCTTGCCACAGAAGAAACACCGGACAAATTATACTCGTGTTGAGTAAGTCTGTCAACTCTAGACTCTCTCTGGCAGGTGGGCTACTGTTGCTAGTGTGTCTACAATCACTACTTTCATTTCCCCTGGGAGCCAACAGGCTAGTGAAACTCTGAGCTCATTTGCCACTGTGTGTGTGTGTGTGTGTGTGTGTGTGTAGGTGTGTGTGTGTGTGTGTGCGTGCGTGCGTGTGCGTGCGTGCGTGTGTGTGTGTGTGTGGGTGGAACCTTCAGCAGACAGCCTGAGAGATTTGATAAGTTCTTTTTTTTAAGCCTTTGCAGCTTTGCAGGGGGGTTTGGCTACTTTTGTTTCTTTTGTAATGCCTGTTATCCCAAAAGGCGCCTGAAACACAGCCTGTTGTGACGCCATCTGGGTTGTTCATGTTGCAATAAGATGGCAACTACTGTATAAATCTGATTGCACAAGAATAATGACCCACTGAAATCAACTGTGCATGCTTTACTTCAGTTGTCACAAAACAAAGTAGCCGAATCGTTGCTGAAGATGAATTGTTCGATACGGAAGATTGTAGCTACTCGCTTCGGTTGAAAGAGCGCAAACACTTCTGATGTTAATGTCAACAGTGGCAATTCGTCCACTTATTATCGACATTGGATTATTTGGATATCATTTGAAGCCTGCACAGATAAAGACACACAAACAATTGTTGTTATTGTCTGATCATAACGGGCGTCTCCATACCTGACTGGCTTTGTGGAACTGTTTCTTCATCCCGGCCACAGACATCCTCGAATATGTATGGATTCACTCTCTGGGAGAAGAGACCGGTCCGACAAAACACCACAATGAAAAATAAAAACCTGTAACGGGGGGGAAGACTAGGAGCCCGAGGCGCTGCACTCATCCGTCTCCAGTACCGTCCAGTGCTGCAGCGGCAGCTTGCGTTGGTGGTGGCGGTGCTTTTCCTGCATCGCAGAGATGTCGCCCTTTCTCACACGCTATTGGCTGAGAGAACTACGGGCGGAGACAGCCCACGCTTGAAAACACAGAGAGAAAAGTGCGAGAAACGTCTGTTGGAGAAACGTCATCATCATCATTATCATCATCACCATTATTATCATCATCAGGCTGGGAAGTGAACAACAATTGCACCAGGCAGCCAAATGTTCGCTTGGTGATCATGAATGATATGGTGGTCGTCGTAGTGGTGATAGTGATGATGATCATGATGATGAGGGGGACCCTGATGTAAACAAGACGAAAGTCTTTCTCTAATTCTCTGGTCTGCATTCCCTTAACAATTGTGTGTATTGAGCTGTACTGTAATGTACCCATTCTGAAATCTGTTAATTAAAATGTTCAATCAATCAATCAATCAATCAATCAATGATCACCAACATTACCATCATCATCATTATCATTATCATTATCATTATCATCATCATCTTCATTTTTATCATTATCATCATCCTCATATCATCAATATCATTATCATCATGATCACAGTTATCACTCATTATCATCATGGCCACATCATCATCATCATTATTATTATCATCATCATCATTATTATCATCATCATCATCATCATCATCATCATCATCATCATCATCATCATCATTATTATTATCATCATCATCATCATCATCATCATCATTATCATCATCGCCACCATCACTATCATCATCATCGGGCTGTAGACACACACTCAGTTGTAGCAACGTGTCTTGAACCGGTGTCCTTCCTCAGGCGGCATTGCAGTGACTGTTTGATTCTATGCACAACAAATGTGTTAATAAACATGTTGTTGCATTTCAAGGAACTTCCTATTTCTATAGTTATTTTTCCTGACAGGCTGTTCCCAAAGTGGCTCAACGATGACCACATACTCAACTTAAAAAGGGAATGAGGAAAAGTGGAACGGAAATCTTCTAGGTTTCTAAATTACAAGTTCCTTAATTATCTCCTAATGAAGGACCTGTTTCAACATTATAACCTGCCAGTAAAAAATGTGAGAACATTAATCAGAATTCTAGACTTCTATTTGAAACCAATGGTCATATTCTAAATCCCTCCCCCGAAGTTCTATCTGACTCCTCTGTTGAACAGTGTGAGATGTTCTTGACTTATTTTGTGGAAAAATAGAAAACATTGGGGCAAAAATCACACCCCTTGCTCATAATATCAAGGGATCTCACCAAACCATGGGTATCCTAAGCAGGGGCGTAGCTGTAGATTCTGGGCCCCATGAAAGAATGTATTAGTGGGCCCCCAATAATGTGAGCGCGCGTCAGCACGCGAGGGAATATTTTTTTTGCCCATTTATTTATTGATGAAAACGCATAATATGGTTTTTACCTATACATTCGGATCAGCAGTTCAGCACCTGCACTGTTGGTGGGTGAGCCTATAGTAAAGGATGTCGCATTGCGTTCATCTTCAATGAATGGACCAATGCAATAGTCTACCAAAGAACCTTGAGTCGCACTAGGCTGGGAACAACCCTGGGTCAAGTAATAGTAAACTGGACTGGACGAACAACATCGAGGCCCTACAGGAAGGGACAGAGCAGACTGTTCTTCCTGAGAAGGCTCAGGTCTTTTAATGTCTGCAGCAAACTGCTGCAGATGTTCTACCAGTCTGTGGTTGCTGGTGCCCTCTTCTTCGCTGTGGTATGCTGGGGGGGCAACACCAACAGACACAAAATAAACAAACCAAAAAAGCAAGCTCTGTGGTGGGAGCGGACCTGGACAGTCTGAATCACATTCTTTTTCCCTTTTTTTTTCTACCTTAAACAGATCTTTTTCAAGTTCCAAGTTTTAATACTCTTATCAACATGCGAGTCAACAAATGCTTGCTTTATGCAGCCATTTAACACAAAAGGATGACCCTCATGCATTGCAAATTTGCATCAAATTCAAAACAGAGTGATGCACAAAATAACTTAAAAGAAAATAATAATTTAAAACAATGAATAAAGTGTGCATGAAATAATAGGGGAAAGAAAACGTTAGGAACTTGTTACATTCACCCATACAAGGGCTGAGTAATCACCCCCCCCCTCTCTCTCTCACACACACTCTCCCAGCTCTCTTTCTCTCTTGCCCCTTCCTCATCTCTCTCGTCACCCCCCCTCTCTCTATGGCCATGGTTACACAGACTGTTTTTGTTTTTGTTTTGTTGCTGTTTTGAATATGTTTGCTGTCCCTGTTAAATAGAAATGCCATTTTGGCAGGAAAACGCGTTGCCCTACTGACAACGCTAAATTGTGTTTCCGTTTTGGAAAAACGCCAAAAACTCGCCGACAACGTGTCGTGTAATCTGCGCAGAGCCGTTGTTGCTCAACGCCCATGCGCAGTAGATACCCACATCTGCGTGCCCTCACCAACGTCCGGTGACAACAGAGCTATAGCTGCAGCTACCATGTGTTGTCAAGTTATTGTTATAAGGACCCCAGTCCAAGCTACAACAGTCTGCATTCCCTTAACAATTGTTTGTATTGAGCCGTATTGTATTGTACCCATTCTGCAATATGTTAAATAAAGTTTACATCAATTCATTCTGCTAGCATTAACGATTGCATGAGCAGCTGGCTAACGTTAGCTATCAGACCCTGTTAGCTCAGAGCTCCTCTTTCAATCTTAACAAGCATTAAAGAAAATGGCCCAGTCATCTATTCACCTTTGTTTAATACACGAGGTGTTGTCTCTAATGTTATCTAACTACTGATAGCTCCCAATATCAGTTTGGTGCTGGCTGGCTAACTGACGTGAGCTAACGTTAGCTGCTAGCCACAATGCTATACTGTTATAATGGCATATTCCATTCACGTTAGCATGTAGGTAACAACATCGACGATCTTTTTTGAGACTAAACTATCCGCTCTTGGTGGTCACTTGTGTTGATGTCAGTTTTGTTTCATCAACAAATGAGGCAGAACACACAGTGAATGTATCCGTTTTTGTTTATTGCACTTTATTTCTTGCTGAAAAATAATGCTTCATTGGCTAAAATGGCTCGCGGAGGCATTTAAAGATGGTGGCTTTTGAGATTTTGAACAGGATGTGGAGTGTCCTCATTCAAGTTCTGATTGGTTGAAAATTGCCTTCATGTTCGCCACCTACTGCCACCTACTGCTTTGGCATTGTACTACATCACTGTGCTCAGGTTGCAAAACGAATGTCTAACTCGGCTGCCACTACGTTGCGACCTGGAAAAGCGAAACTCATCTTCAAAACGAAACGAAAACATCAGTCAGTCTAACCGCAGCCTACTGTATATATCTCACACACACACACACGCACGCACGCACGCACGCACGCACACACACACACACACACACACACACACACACACACACACACACACACACACACACACACACACACACACACACACACACACACACACACACACACACACTCTTCAAGCTGGGCCCTTGGAATCATCCTAAGCTATCCCCCCCAGCTACGCCCCTGATCCTAAGTATATTTGAACCCATTATCTGCAGATTACCTCAACAATATTATTTCCCATATGAAAATGTCATCCAGTCTCGATGATATGATTCCTACTAGACTTCTAAAGGATGTACAAACAACAATTGGTCCGGTTTTACTCATTGTAAATACTCATTGTAAATACACTCATTGTAAATACTCATTGTAAATAGCTGAGCTCCCTTGGCACAGTATACTTTCCCTATTATTTCAAATGTGTTATAATTCAACCTTTTCTTAAAAAAAAACTAATCTTGACGTCTCAGTTTAAAACAATTAATTTCAGGTCTTCTCTGGCCTTTTATGTCTAAAGTCCTGGAAAACCGAGTCTAAACGACTAATATCTAATGAACAATAACAACCTTTTTGAAAAACTCCAATCAGTCAAATTATTAAAAGAAATATACAATATTATCTTTTGATTTCAACGCAGATGACACAGTTATATTTATATATCAAACTATCAAAAAATTTGTTAAGGCGAGACAGCACCCCCAAAATTGCCTTTTTGCTTTTTTTCGACGATATTGAGATTTTGTTATATGCTTCCTAAACATGTCTTCTATGAAACTAGTGACAATAAAATGTCAATAACACACATTTAGTTGTTTATTTGACTTAATTTTGCCTGATTGCATCCATAAATGTGCACATATTTAATGGGGAAGTGCCTCATTTGCATATATAAACTTAAAATTCAGGAAACTTGCAATATATTTTTTCTTAGTTTATATGTACATAACAAACTGGGAAAGTTTCATAGTGATATCTATTCAATTATTTATTTGCCTATTAGGGGGTACTACACTGTACACCAGCAACCTTTTTGACATGAAGTGCCTGTTTGAAATATAGTTGTAACTAGTATGCCATATCAACAATATTCCATGCATCGTAATTTTTTTCTTCTCATAATCAGGTATTTTTAATGATAATTTTTACATTATTACATCATTATTGTTATTGTTATTATTAACAATATTATTATGATGGTTGTATCAACCCTAAATCTGAGTTGGGGCGGGGGTGCAATGCAGACAAACAGTTTTGCTTTACTGAGCTCCGTTATCTGGGGGCTGTAGTTGGTCACTTTAAGCTGCACACCGGAGCATCTTTTAATCCAGCTGTTTGCTGTTCTCTGATATTTTCTGACATTTCGTTGATGCGTCGCTCGACACTTCAAGCTGACATGGGGATATCTTTTTCCTTGATTTGATTGTCTCTTTGTTTGAACTTTCCACATTTCTTCCCATCCATATTATGCTTCTTTCTATAGAAAGTTTTGTTGATATATATCATTCATAGCCAGGTTTATAGTACATTTTATGAAAACATTGTAGGATCAAGGTGGAATTGACTTGAAATAGTCAAGCTTCTCACCCCTTATTTACTGGACTGGATACTCAGATCACTCAAATCAGAATGTATTGGTTGTTCCAGAGTCCAGGCTGACGATGAAAGGTGAGCGTGTCTTTTCAGTGGTAGCATCTAGAGTAGACTCTGGAGCAGCCTCGCACTCAACTTAACAACTGAAAACTCGTCATCATCATCATCATTATAATCATCATCATCATCATCATCATTATAACCATCACGTGTGACTTTTAACTGCAGGCCAGCTGACTTCCATTCCAAAACTGCTTTCAAAGCACTGCTGCCCTCTAGTGTTGTGAATAGTCAATTGTATCCTAACACAGACATCCTGGTCGCGTGAATATTAAAGGCAACCAACTTGTGTTCGGCTTTTCTCTGATTGGCCGCGCCCCCCCGCCCCCACGCGCAGGCAAGCGCAGCCGTCCCACGTCCCAAATGAAATCCAAAGAGCAAGCGCGGCAGCGCGGCAGCGCGGGCAACCAACTTCTGTAGTGTTGGGCTGCTGTTCCAACGCACTTGTGTTGGGCTGTGGTAGCAGTGGAGCGTGGAGCGCTGCTGACTGATTATTATGTTTCGCGTTTTTAACAACCAACGGTAGATTCACTCGTCACTGTACATGTATAAACAAAGCCCATACAGTTATGAAATAATAAACACTGTTAGGACTCGCAATAATAAACACTGTTACGACTATATATATACTAGACTAGACTAGACACATAGCCATAATTTAAGATATAGTTTATGTATTCGCAAATATGAGAGCTCTGTCATTGAAGTGGGTGGTGGCAGTGTAACAACGTTCACCCTGATGTAAAGTAGCGATTTTTATTGTTTTGTCATGACAACCCAATTACATAATCCAACATATGTGTAAAGAAACAACATATTCCAGTTAACGGAATATTTTTTAATGATTCATTACGGTATAAATTAGGTTAACTAGAGCCAGCGGGGCAATGCGGTTGTTCATTCACCGGCTTCAGTGCGCCGCCCGCGGCTTGACTCGGTTCAGCGTTCACCCTGATGTAAAGTAGCGATTTTTATTGTTTTGTCATGACAACCCAATTACATAATCCAACATATGTGTAAAGAAACAACATATTCCAGTTAACAGAATATTTTTTAATGATTCATTACGGTATAAATTAGGTTAACTAGAGCCAGCGGGGCAATGCGGTTGTTCATTCACCGGCTTCAGTGCGCCGCCCGCGGCTTGACTCGGTTCAGCGTTCACCCTGATGTAAAGTAGCGATTTTAATTGTTTTGTCATGACAACCCAATTACATAATCCAACATATGTGTAAAGAAACAACATATTCCAGTTAACGGAATATTTTTTAATGATTCATTACGGTATAAATTAGGTTAACTAGAGCCAGCGGGGCAATGCGGTTGTTCATTCACCGGCTTCAGTGCGCCGCCCGCGGCTTGACTCGGTTCAGCGTTCACCCTGATGTAAAGTAGCGATTTTTATTGTTTTGTCATGACAACCCAATTACATAATCCAACATATGTGTAAAGAAACAACATATTCCAGTTAACGGAATATTTTTTAATGATTCATTACGGTATAAATTAGGTTAACTGGAGCTGTGGAAACTATTATCTTAAATTATGGCTATGTGTCTAATATGGCTGTCTCAAACACAAGGACCTGGGGGAGCCTCATGCGCATGCGCGGCTCTCTGCCGCGACTCTCTTGTCTCTCTTGTCTCTCTTGCCGCAAGGCCGCGTGCTAGTGGATTGATTGATTGGCCGTGTGGCCAATCAGAGAAACGCTGAACGAAAAGCTGAACACAAGTTGGTTGCCTTTAATATTCACGCATCCTTGGTCGCCTGTTCCTTAATGATAAGCAAGCAGTGCAAGAATGCGGAAGCATTCTACCGTAGTGGCGTGCGGTAATGCGCCTTTCATTTTCCGCCGCCCAGCGCCCAGGTGCGTGCACCGGCGGCGGCGTGCTCGCTCAGGTGCGTGCGTGCGCCGGCGTGCTCGCGCGAGGTGCCCGCGCATGCGCATGAGATCCCGCCTTGGTTCGACACGAGCGGAGCTCAATATATATAAGTCACCGCCCCTTATTCAGTATCGAGAAATAGCTCAATTGGCAACACTGCATGGCTGTGGATCCTACAGCTCGTTTGCTGGCGAGTTCGAATCCCATAAAATATATTTTTTTTAACGTGATTTTTTTTTTAACGTGTATTCTTTCGCCGGTTAAGGTTAGGCATGGTTAAGGTTAAGGTTAAGGTTAGGCATTGTTTCGGAGTTGGTTAAGGTTAGAACGGTTAAGTGTAGGCGCTGTTAAGGAGCTGGTTAAGGTTAGAGTTTGTCAAAGAGAATGGCAATATTCTTTCTATGGTTAAGGTTAGGCATGGTTAAGGTTAAGGTTAAGGTTAGGCATTGTTTCGGAGTTGGTTAAGGTTAGAACGGTTAAGTTTAGGCGCTGTTAAGGAGCTGGTTAAGGTTAGAGTTTGTCAAAGAGAATGGCAATAGACAGCCTATTTCCGCGCGACAGCTCCCAAAGCGGGCCTGAAAAGAAAGGCGCTTTACCGTAGTGGCGTGCGGTGACGAATGCTTCCGCATTTTTGCACTGCTTGCTTATCATTAAGGTAGACGCATCCTGGTCACAAACCACAGGTGACTGGAATGAAATAGCAAGTGATTGTCATTAAATGAAAACTGTGGCCAATAAAATGTGGTATTGTTATGTTACCAATGCCTGTATAGCAAAATACACCATGATAATACTATGAATATCATGGCTGTAACTGAGGGGTACAATTCCCTGACTGTATTGATAAGTATGGTATCATTAAACCACTACCGCTTTATGTACTTTAACTACTGGCCATACAGTACACGATATCTAAATATGATGAACACTTTCCCACAATGAAATCGGGTCCACACAAAGGTAATAATCAAATATTTAATATATAGCAAAAGGTACATATAATAGTTACTATTACATTTATGATTTGAATGCACTTGTAAGGCAAATGAGTACTCGTAGGCAAATCAACACTGAATGTCCAATCTCTGGTTACGCAGGAAGCAAGTATACAACCTGGCTCTTAGGGAATTAGATCTATGGTACTCTTAATGATATAGCAGGATAATTCTGGAAGGGGTCCTCCCGGTTGTAGGCCGGTAGGGGGGGTAGGAGAGCCGTCGGCAGTAGCCCGTCTGGTCAACGATTTCTAGAGAGAATTCAGGTACAGAAGACAGTGCAGTAGAATCTTGATCCACAGATGAATACACCTTGGCTCTCTTGTAGGCTGTAGCTGTAGCTGTAGGTCCACAATGAAGAAGAAGCGAGGCGACCTCAGTCTGGTCTGAGCGCCGTCTCACCGTGACTCCTCTCGGGGTAAATCCAACACTCACCGGTGTTGGCGATTATCCGCTCCACAAATCAAAGTACCAAAGCAAATATATATTCCATGCCGCATAGGGCTCAGCAGTCGTCGGGTAGGTAATCCAATGTACAGGTCCACTCGGTCCTCGCCTAGAACTCCTCGGATGAAAGCGCCACGTGTGGTCTGCCCAACCTGGTTAAGACTCTAGATAACACGAGGAAGCGATGGGGATGCTGCTCACTTTAGAACTCTAACCGCACGATGCACCATACATAATAGACTATTATTAACCTAATAGAAATACGGTGCCAAACTCTGACAATTCAGCTATTAATTCGCACGAGGTCTCGATGCTATTCTAAGGCCAAACAGGCCATACTACACCGCACGCGGTATCGTGGGAGAGGCTTCACGTTCTGTTACTTAGTTGGGTAGAAGGGTAAAGGACTAAGGGATAAGAGGACTTCTACATTTACTTGCGCCATATTTATATGCACGGTGAACAAATAGTGCCACTCTCCTTTCGGTAGCCGTATTCCTGCGCAGAGCCGGGGCTAGTAGAGACATGTCTCGTCGGTACCATTGAACTTGGCTCCAAGGGGCTTGTCCCCTGGCGCCAGGTCCTTGTCCAATAAGAGAATGAACTATTATGGGCTATAGTAGGCTAAAGGGATATTCCGTGTATATGTACAAGGAATATACAAGGGATATCAAACGATATACAAATACTATTCAATATATATCCATAAATAAATATATATATTCGGTTTAATCTGATCCTTCGTAACAGCCGCCCCCTAATTAGTCCCACCTAATTAGCTAAGCAGAGACAGATTAACCGCACTGTCCACTACTCAATGTCCGCTGTAAGGGTCAGTCAATTCACAAAGTCATGGGGTCATGGTCGTCATCGATAGTATCTGGGAGCCTTGGCAGTTCTATTAGCCTCGCCACAGGTCGGGTGTAGGTCCGCCCTTGGACGAGCACTTCAGCTGCTCGGACCTTTCCGTCGGCACCGGTGATCACTTTGCTTACGCGGCCAGCCGGCCACATAGCTCGGGGTAGTGACTGGTCGATAATCATGACGACTGTTCCTTCTGTCAAATTGTCTCTCTCTTTTACCCACTTCTGGCGGGTCTGTAGAGACGGTAGGTAGTGGAGTAGGAAGCTGTTCCAAAACTTGTCAGCCAGTACTTGACTGTACCTCCACATTCTTCGGCCGTTCGCTTCTTCAGGCCTGTACATTGTCTGGGGTAGCGCGGGGTCCAGCCGCACCATCAAGAGTGTGTTGGGGGTGACTGGGTCGACAACTGCTACATCACTTGAGACGTAACCGAGGGGCTTTGAGTTCAATACTCCCTCGATCTCCGTGAGGACTGTCATTAAGACTTCTTCCGCCACGGTCTGGGCCCCAAGCACGGCGTACAGGGCTGTCTTTATAGAACGTACTTCTCGTTCCCAAGTTCCACCGAAGTGAGGTGCGTTCGGGGGATTAAACTGGAAGTCAATCTGGGATGGAGCGAGGTGGGTCTTAAGTTCTGGGCCCATAGCTTGGAAGCTCTCTCTCAGCTCTCTTTCTCCGCCTTTGAAGTTTGTCCCGTGATCAGACAATAATGTAGACGGTTTTCCTTTCCGTGATGTGAATCTGCGGAAGGCCATAAGGAATGAGTCTGTGGTCATGGTTGGGAGGAGTTCGATATGTATCGCTCTGGTGGTCATGCATTTGAATACAATACCCCACCGCTTCTCGGTTCCTCTTCCTTTCTTTATATACAGCGGGCCGAAACAGTCCATACCGGTGGAGTGAAAAGGCTTGTCGCCGAGTCGGAGGCGACAGGGAGGTAGGTCAGCCATCCGGGGTATACTGGGCTGGGCTCGCCACTTACGACAGTCTAGACAGGTTCGCTGGAAGCGCCGCACTGCTTCTCTCCCTTGCAGTATCCAATAACGACGTCTGATCTCCGCGAAGACTCTCTCTGCCCCTGCGTGGTGCACATCCTCGTCGTATTTCTTTATGATCAGCTCTGTGACCTTGTGTCGGCTGTTCAAGACTATCGGGTACTTGACGTCATCCGGTAAGTCTGGGGCTCTGCTCCCTGTAGACAGGCTAGCTCATCGGGGAACGAGTCTCTCTGGGCTCGTTGTAGTAGAAGAAGTTCTGCTTCTTCGTAGTCAGCTGCTGAAATGTCAGTCGTGGGCTGAACCTCTGGGTGGTGCCACAGAAATGTCTTTAGCTGCGCACTCTGTAGGGTGAGGCAATCGTCTAGATCGGGGTCTGTGGGGACGAGTGTGTGTGTCAACCCACAGAACATAGATTTCTTGTTCTCTGCCTCCTCTTTACTCGCCTCCCGTGGGGTGGGTGTAGGCCACTCTTCTTCGGGGAGCTTGAGAAACTCTGGTCCGTCACTGTAGAGGTTGTGACGGGTGAGGTCATCCAGGGACATTCCCCGGGTGATGACGTCAGCTGGGTTGTGTTTGGTGTCCACATACCTCCAGCTCGCTACTTCTGTTAACTTTTGAATCTCGGTGACTCTGACTCCCACGAAGACCTTGTATCTGCACGAATCAGACCTGATCCATGTGAGTACGGTCGTGGAGTCTGACCACAAGATTGTTCTTTGCACCGGGATGGTGAGTTCACGTTGGATTAACGTGGCGAGCTGCGCTCCTGCTAGGGCTGCGCAGAGCTCTAGACGCGGGATAGATTGTTGCTTTCGTGGGGCTATTCTTGAGCGAGCCAGGATGAAAGCAGTATGTATTTCTCCTCCCTCCTCTCGGGCACGCAAGTAGGCCACTGAACCGTAGGCTACTTCGGAGGCGTCGCTGAATACGTGCAGGTCGATCTTGCATGTCTCTGGCCTCACTGTGGGTGGGAAGTAGCTGCGGTGTATATTAACACCTGGGAGTGAGCGGAGTTCCGTCTCCCACTCTCTCCATGTGGATGCAAGGTGTTCGGGTATGGGATCGTCCCAGCCCTGGTCCTTGTCCCATAGCGCTCTTACAATCATCTTTGCCCTGGTGGTGTAAGGTAGAATACATCCCAACGGGTCATATTGTCTGGCGAGTGTTCTGTATACACTCCGTCTGGTGGTCGGTATTGCCGTCGACCTTCCCTGCTCCTTGGTCAGGGGTTTGTGTCTATAATGGAGCGAGTCTGTTTTGAAGCGCCAGACTAGTCCTAGTGTCATTTCTTGGGCTTCTCCTGGGATGGTCGCCATCCAGGTGTCGCTGCTCGCTGCCTTGTCCTCGGGGGAGAGGCTGCGCAGTACTTGCGGGTCGCTGCTCGCCCACTGCCTGAGATCAAAGCCGCCTTTGATCAGGGAGGCGCGGAGCTTGAGTAGGAGAGCCTCGGCTTCTTCTGGCGTCGAGACGCTTTGTAAACAGTTGTCCACGTAGAAACTATTTGTCACACTTTGTCGGACCTCTTCATCTGCTGCTGGGTCCTCTGCGACGTGTTTTTGTAGTGCAAACGTAGCACAGCATGGGCTGCATGTGGTTCCGAAAGGGAGGACTTCCCATTGATAGATGGCTGGGTGCTCATCTCCTATCCTCTCTCTCCATAGGAACCGCAGCAGGGGCTTGTCCTCCTCCACTAGTCTCACCTGCAGGAACATCCCTTTGATGTCGCCGCTGATAGCCACCTTGTCCTGGCGGAAGCGTAGTAGCACGCCTAGTAGAGAGGGGCCGAGTGTTGGGCCGGCCAAGAGCATTTTATTTAGATTTTGTGATCCGATCTGGTAGCTGCAGTTAAACACAATACGATCCTTGCCGTTGTGGTGGACCTTGTGGTGCGGCACGTACCATGATTCGGTCGTCTGATCGGCCTCTTTAATGTCAATTTTCTTTATGTGTCCCGCTGTGATTAGCTTGTTAATCTCAGCGCGGTACACAGCTTCTTGAGCGGGGTCTTTGGCTAGGCGCCGCTCTGTGTTCAATAGATACCGCTCCGTCGCCTCTTTTGTGGCGTGAAAGGTGGGCATTCCCTCTCGCCTCAGGAGTGGAGTTGCATATCTCATCACTCCGTTGACTGTGACTCTCTTTGTTCCTTGCTCGAGGAGGGTTATGGCGTAAATATCTTCCTTAGAACGAATGTCTTTCTTTTAGTTCTTAAAGGGCATTGTCTCTAGTGTCCATAGCCTCTCGACATGCTGCAGGAGTGTGGTGTCTTCGCTCCGGAGTGGAGGCAGCTAGTGGCTGCTGTTCGGTTAAGAGACTTGGCGAGGGGGCCTTGTAATGTCCATCCTAGGCGGGTCTCGACTGCTGCAGGACAACCTCTGGGTCCTGTATGGACCCGGTCTATCGGGACTATGAGGTCTGCATGGTCGGAGCCTATCAGCAGGGTCGGGGTGGCACCGTCTATGAGCGGGATAGGGAGTTGACGCAGGTGCACATATTTATCCATCAGCTTGGCGATGGGGTAGGTGTACTGCGATAGTCCTATTTCTTGGCTGGTGAAAGCATTAGTAATCCTATACCGTCTCTCGGGCTGCCCGCTTGCTGCGATAGTGAAGGAGACATTCTCGCCCTTTATCGTCTTTAGATCTCTTCTTATTGTCCGAATCGTCATCTGGTTCTCGCTCCCCCGCAGCCCCAGCTGGGCCGCAGCGGACGCGAGGAGAAGGGTCTTCTCTGACCCGTCATCAAGGACGGCGTAAGTGTCCATGACCTTATCTTGGTAACTCAGTGTTACGCGGACCACCTCTAAGAGCACCTGGGCGCCGCTGCTGCTAGCGGGGTCAATGTACATAACACTTGCCTTTGTGCTGCTGGATGGTGCAGGCTTTCTTCTGTTACTGTCGTGTAGGACATCTAGGTGGGCTCCGTCACACCGACTACACCTCTTCTTGAGGCGGCACTCGGCTGCCATGTGACTGCGCGCACATCGGTAACAGCGCCTGTTGGACTTTATCCAGTGACTCACTTCTTCAGCGGTCATCTTCTTGAACAGGTCACATTGTGACAACCAGTGTTCCTTCTCGCAGTACGGGCACACCATCTTCCACTTCTCTTTCATCGAGGGGGTACTGTGGTTCTTGCTGCTCGGTACTGATTCTGATTGGTGCATGTGACGGCCACACCATTTGCCGCACATCAGCACTAATGTCGGTAACCACTACACCCCCTCACTACACTCCCCTTCTTTTCATTTTGTCCTTATGCATTGTTTAACATCCATAATACTCATACACAAATCAAATAATGACACCACACATTATTATTGTTTCATATACCATACTTCCATCTTTATTTGCATTATGATATATTACAAGGTCCTAAGTTAGTGCACACTTAGTTTACATTGTTTATCATAATTGTTTGCTCATGCTGTTTCTTTGTCTTACATGTTTGGTGTCCCGGGCGGTGCTCTGCTCTTCCTGGTGGCAACTGGCAAATGACCAGTAATTGGAAGAGGCTGGATTTAAATACCAGGAGAGGCTTGCCGGGAGATACCAACTCCATGAGAAGAGGAGGGGGGGGGGGATTTAATTAGACAATGATGTTCTACTATGATTTATGTATGTTTTAGCTTGACTCAGATATTGTCTCCTACATAAATACATAGTGTTCTTCAAACTAACTTCATTATAAATTATAGATGATTAAGGTTAATGTAATTTATTATTGATTATTTGACTTTCCCCATGTGTCTGTATTGGTTTAGTCAACCAGTATAAATACCTCCCTCTTGTCTTAGTCTGGAGGTCAGTTTTGTTTGGTTCAGTTGTGTTAGGTATTTTTAGTTTGTTCTGTTTAAGTTGACCCGAGTTCTGCTGGGCCCAAGAACAGCATTTTTGCTTATTTGTTATTGGTGCACTTTTGTGGTTTTTGTCCCCTGTATTTACATTTTGGGGGAAAATAAACCTTCCTTTGAGCACTCTACCTATGACTCCTCATGTCTAAGCTGTTTGGTCCCTCACATATGGTGACAGCGGTGGGATCAACCAGTAAAGGGCATAGGTAGATGATTTTTTTTTTCTTCCCTATTTTCTTTATTTTTCTTTATTTTTTTCCATGATACGTGGAGGAAAGGCATATCAGCCCACTGGAGCTGAGTCGGATGGAGCTACTGGAGAGGCCCCAGGTACTGAGGGCAAGGAGCCAACAATCGCAGACCTGGCTGGTATCATTCGAGCCCACATGGAGCAGCAGCAAGCACGAGAGGCTCGACTGGACCAGGACGCGGCACGGCAGGATCAGAGGTTCAACGCACTGCAACACCAGTTTGGTCTTCTTCAAATGGAGGTGCAGGCCCAACCGTCCCCAAGCCCCGAACCAACCGTGACCCTGGGGAGTGGAGGCCCAGAACTGGACTCCTTCCATGTTGCTCAGACATCTCATTCAGAAGACATCCGGTCAGGTCAGTCTCGGTTCACACAGGAACCTAGGTTGGAGAAATTGACAGAGTCTGACGATGTTGAGCATTTTCTTATAACATTTGAACGTATTGCAGTAGCATGTCGGTGGCTTAGGGCTGATTGGGCTTTCCGCCTTATTCCCCTACTGACTGGAAAGGCCAGGAGTGCTTATGTGCATATGGATGTGGATGAGTCTCTTGAGTATGAACTGGTTAAGACAGCTATCCTCAGGAAGTATGATATAAACCCTGAGACCTACAGGCAAAGATTCCGCTCACTGGAAGTTGAGCCGGAGGAGACCCCCAAGGAGCTGTATGTGCGATTGAAAGAGCTTTATTGGAAGTGGGTCCAGCCTAAGGGTAAGAGTATCGAAGAGATTAGTGAATTTATAATCCTTGAACAATATCTGAACATGTTGTCTCCTGAGCTTCAGGTGTGGGTCAAGGAGCATGACCCCAGAACTGCGGTCGAGGCTGCAGCACTGGCTGATGTGTTTGTGGCGGCCCGAGGGAAAGGCCAGCCATGGAGCCAAGATTCCTGGAAGACAGGCAAGGACAACAGGATACCTTGGTCTTTCCAGCACAACACCAAGTCAATCGCAGCTGTGGGTAAGCCTCCTGTACAAGAGAACCAGCCAATGAATACGGCCCTTTCGACATATGGAAAAAGGATAATTTGTTATCTATGTGGGCAGGAAGGCCATACCAAACCAAGATGCCCGAGGAGTTCAGTCAAGCTCACCCAGACATGTTTTGTGCCGAGGCGTAGTTTGGAGCCTGAATATAAAGTTGAGCAAATGAGAGAGGTCCTTGTTGGTATCGATGGCCAGGAGCTCAGGGGCCTTATTGACACTGGTAGCACCCAGACCCTAGTACACAGGCAGTTTGTACCGCCCAGTATGGTGCGCACAGAAGAGACTGTCCCTATCTGTTGTGTACATGGGGATGAGAAGCCTTACCCCACAGCGGATCTCTATATGAAGATACAAGGGCAGACATATCTTTTGAATGTGGGTGTTGCTGATAACCTACCTTTTCCTGTTGTGTTAGGCCATGACTTGCCAGTGCTCCTCGACCTACTACACCCAAGCCAAGTTTGTAATGTTGCCGTCACAAGAGCACAGGCCAAGCAGGCAGGTGAGACGTTTCAGACTCTAAGCACCCTGCCTTTTTACAGTGCTGACTTGGAAGTAGAGCCAGGAAAGCCCCGCAAGACACGCAGGCAGAGAAGGCAGGAGAAGTTTACGCACACAGTTGTAGATCCACATGTTGAACCAACACCTGAACTGCCTTTGGGTTTTAATCTCCCTACCAATGTGGTTCAGATGCAGCAGGAAGACCCAAGCCTGGTTCCCTGTTTCCAAAAGGCCAGCGAGCAGGAAAGGACAGGGACTAAGCCAGACAATACCATGGAAGGGAGTTATGTTATGCAGCACGGTGTTCTATATCGGCAGCTTGGGCCAGTTAAGCAGCTTGTAGTTCCTCGAGCAGCCAGAGAGACTGTACTCTCCTTGGGTCACTCTTTTCCCTGGGCTGGCCACCTGGGAAAACATAAAACAATTGCTCGGATTCAACGCAGTTTCCATTGGCCCGGCTTACGTGCAGATGTTGCCCAGTTCTGTAGGAGTTGCCCTCAATGTCAAAAGACCTCACCCAAGGGCCCCCCCAGAGCTCCCCTCCAACCTCTGCCTATTATTAGTACTCCGTTTGATCGTCTGGGAATGGACATTGTTGGCCCTGTAGAGAGAAGCAAGTCAGGGAATCGTTTCATGCTTGTGATCACTGATTATGCCACGAAATACCCGGAAGTCTTTCCTCTAAAATCGATCAAAGCCAAGTCTGTTGCTTTCTGCCTGGTACAGTTTTTCTCTAGGGTAGGGTTCCCCAGAGAGATACTCACTGACCAGGGAACCAACTTCATGTCCAAATTGCTGAAGGAGGTATACCAACTGCTGGGTATCAGAAGCCTGCGAACCACACCCTATCATCCACAAACGGATGGGTTAACCGAGAGATTCAATCAGACCCTTAAGCAAATGCTTCGTAAATTTGTGGATGACACTGGCTCTGACTGGGACCAATGGCTTCCCTACATCCTATTTGCCTATAGAGAAGTTCCCCAGGCCTCCACAGGTTTCTCACCCTTTGAACTACTCTATGGTCATGAGGTAAGGGGGCCTCTAACCCTGCTTAAAGAGATATGGGAGGGAGACAGAGGGAGTGATGAGCCCATTAATGTTGTTTCCTATGTTGTCCAGATGAGAGACAAGTTGGAGAGGATGAGTTCTCTGGCACAGGAACACATGTCGGAGGCACAACGGCACCAGAAAGCCTGGTATGACCGGTCAGCCCGGGGAAGGAGTTTTGATCCTGGCCAAGAAGTGTTGGTGATGCTTCCCACTGAAGAGAGCAAGTTGTTGGCTAGGTGGCAAGGACCCTTTAAAGTGAAGAGGAGGTTGGGACCTACCACTTACGAGGTTGCTACCCCTGGGAAGAGACGCTCTGCTAGAGTTTTACATGTAAACCTCCTCAAGGAATGGATGCCAAGATCGGTGAAAGAGGTGTTGCTGATCAGGAGGGTGGAGGATGAAGAGGATGTCAATGAACAGTATCTGCCTGTACCAACCTCCTCCCTCCCTGACTTGAGCCATCTTCCAGAGGATCGACAATCGCAGGTGAGAGCCCTTTGTGATCCCGAAATGTTTCAGGAGAATCCTGGCCTCACTGATTTGGTACACCATGACATTGTGTTGAATGAGAATGCACCTGTGAGGCGTATGAGTTACAGGATACCAGAGAGACTCCTGATCTCCCTGAAGAAGGAAGTGGACCTGATGTTGTCCCTGGGAATCATTGAGGCCTCAAAGAGCGAGTGGTGCAATCCGATCGTCCTGGTACCGAAGAAGGATGGCGCAATAAGGTTCTGTATTGACTTCCGATACTTGAATTCAATTTCTAAGTTTGATTCTTATCCAACCCCTCGCATTGATGATCTTATTGAGCGCTTGGGTAAGGCAAAGTACTTGACAACCATCGACCTGTGCAAGGGCTATTGGCAAGTCCCTCTGACCCAGGGATCACGGGAGCTGACTGCCTTTCGGACACCGTGGGGTCTCTACCAGTTCAATGTACTGCCGTTTGGATTACATGGAGCCCCGGCTACATTCCAGAGGCTCATGGATCAGGTACTGTCCGGGTTGTCTGATTTTTCATCTGCCTATCTCGATGACATTGTCATTCACAGCTCCACCTGGGAATCTCACCTGGAACACCTGGGAGTGGTCTTTGAGCGTCTGCAATCTGCAGGTCTGATCATCAACCCCTCAAAGTGTGCTTTTGCCAAAACAGAGACCGAGTACCTTGGCTATGTCATTGGAAATGGTGTGATAAAGCCCCAGGTCCAGAAGGTCCATGCCCTAGAGTCCTGTCCACTGCCTCAAACAAGAAAGCAGCTCAAGTCCTTCATGGGAATGTCAGGTTGGTACCACCGGTTCATTCCTAACTACTCTGCTAGGGCTGCCATCCTAACGGATATGACTAGCCTGAAAGGCCCAAACCAGCTCCAGTGGACAACTGAGGCGGAAGCGGCTTTCCAGGACATGCAGCAGGCTCTGAGTAAGAACCCAGTACTGTATAGCCCTGATTTTGATGAACATTTTATCTTGCAAACTGATGCTTCAGATCGTGGGCTTGGTGCTGTTCTCCTGCAAGGGCTGCCAGAGGACCGCCATCCTGTGGCCTTCATCAGCCGCAAGCTGTTCCCTAGGGAGGTCCGCTATTCCACTATAGAGAAGGAGTGCCTGGCGGTGAAGTGGGCCCTCGATTCCCTTAAGTACTACCTCCTGGGAAGGGAGTTCACCGTGGAAACTGACCACAAGGCACTGAAATGGCTGGAGAGGATGAAGGACACCAATGGGAGGATAACGCGCTGGTACCTGTCCATGCAGCCATTCCGGTTCACCATTCATCACATCCCGGGCCGGGACAATGCAACTGCCGATTACCTCTCCCGCTGTCCCAGCGAGATTCCTGAAGGGGGGGAGTGTGTGACGGCCACACCATTTGCCGCACATCAGCACTAATGTCGGTAACCACTACACCCCCTCACTACACTCCCCTTCTTTTCATTTTGTCCTTATGCATTGTTTAACATCCATAATACTCATACACAAATCAAATAATGACACCACACATTATTATTGTTTCATATACCATACTTCCATCTTTATTTGCATTATGATATATTACAAGGTCCTAAGTTAGTGCACACTTAGTTTACATTGTTTATCATAATTGTTTGCTCATGCTGTTTCTTTGTCTTACATGTTTGGTGTCCCGGGCGGTGCTCTGCTCTTCCTGGTGGCAACTGGCAAATGACCAGTAATTGGAAGAGGCTGGATTTAAATACCAGGAGAGGCTTGCCGGGAGATACCAACTCCATGAGAAGAGGAGGGGGGGGGGATTTAATTAGACAATGATGTTCTACTATGATTTATGTATGTTTTAGCTTGACTCAGATATTGTCTCCTACATAAATACATAGTGTTCTTCAAACTAACTTCATTATAAATTATAGATGATTAAGGTTAATGTAATTTATTATTGATTATTTGACTTTCCCCATGTGTCTGTATTGGTTTAGTCAACCAGTATAAATACCTCCCTCTTGTCTTAGTCTGGAGGTCAGTTTTGTTTGGTTCAGTTGTGTTAGGTATTTTTAGTTTGTTCTGTTTAAGTTGACCCGAGTTCTGCTGGGCCCAAGAACAGCATTTTTGCTTATTTGTTATTGGTGCACTTTTGTGGTTTTTGTCCCCTGTATTTACATTTTGGGGGAAAATAAACCTTCCTTTGAGCACTCTACCTATGACTCCTCATGTCTAAGCTGTTTGGTCCCTCACAGTGCATGACAGTCACCGATCTTCGGCCATCGTTTGCTCTCCTAGGTCCCTCTCTGGAGCTTGGTGTGCTCCGCACGAACGTATCCAGCCGTAGGCTGCTGACTTCTCTCGCCAGGAAGTCGGCTAGGTCTAGGAGGGATGGCTCGGGACCGTTAGGATCACGGTGGTCTCTTTGCCGCCTGAAGCGCTCCTGTCGGGCGGGCGGCAGCTTCTCTAAAATCCTCTCGACGTTCGAGTTTGCGTATAGTTCGTGCATACCCTTTTCTCATTGCGCCCCCAGCATCCCTACCAGGGATTGTACTTTGATAGACAGGTCGTCTAGTGAGCGATTGTCTGTTGCTGGGGGTAGGCGGTCAATATGCCTTATCTCTTGTATTACGTAATCCCATATACGTCCATATCTTTGGTCTAGTGCTGCTAGAGCCGCTGTGTATGGGGTAGTAGAGGTGGCATAGGCCAGCGCTATGTTGTGCGCTCTGGGCACTTTCAGGTGCTTCAATAGGATAGCATACTTGTGGCGTTCATCAGCTACATCCACCATCATTGTCTCTAAGCACATCCGTAGCTCCGTGTACTGTGCTCGGTTCTCATGGGTGAAGTCTGGAAACGTCGGTGTGCCAATGTATGACGCCGTGGATGGCTGGCACATCGGTGAGCGTTGGAAGAGAGGCCTCCTGGGCGAGTCTCCTCTTACGCCTCTCGGTGGGCTGGTACCGGCAGGGTACCATGGCCCGCTGGTCCAGGTACTATTCCTCGGGACTGGTCGTGCGTCATGCTCACCCGTGAATAGAGTCGGGGGTCTGTAGCGCAGAGCCGCGGGGGTATAGCCTGGGCTGTACTGGACCTCCTGGTCCTGTGGAGTAATGTGCTGCTGTCGGGCTTGACTCTCCTCTTCTCCCTCTTCTTCCTCTGCCAGGTCTTCTAGATCCTGTAGTCGTCTATTTAGCCTCTCCGCGGTGTCCGCCGTTCCTTCCTTGTAGCTGGGTCTCACTTGGACCGGTCGGGGAAGGAGTTCGGAGGGGGGTGTAGGCTCTCTCTGGTGGTCGGGCTCAGGGTCGCTTAATCGGTTAGGGGAGGGTGCCCTTGACCCGTGTCTTGACGAGGCCCTGGAACCCCTTGTGGAGGGAGGGGATGTTGCCCTGGTGATCAGCTGCTCCATTAGCTGCGCTTGTAGTCTGTCGCGCTCGGCTTGTAGTCTGTCGCGCTCGGCTTCGCGCTGGATGAGAGCGATGTCGCGCTCGGCTTCTCTTTGGGCACCGGCAGCGGCGCGCTGGGCTTCGGCGGCGGCGCGCTGGGCTTCGGCGTGGTCTCTTACCATATTCTCTTCCGTCTGAAGGCGTCTCAGCTCCAGACGTATGCGCTCTTCTTCGCTCCGTTGCTGCGCTTGGAGGCGTTCTCTTTCAATGGTAGAATGTTCGCGCTCGCTAAGCGTCTGTGCTTGGAGTCGATCGCGCTCCGTAGCGGCTGCTAGGCTGGCGAGGAACGCCTGTGCCAGCATCCTCTCCGCCTCGCTGGGGGAAGACGCCGGTCGAGGTGAGCCGCTCCTGGCAGTACCCGTTGGGGATGCGTTCCCCTGCGGGGAGTCCTGGAGTTCTATCTCCTCGGCGCTCTCCTCATCTTGTTCCGTGCAGAGTTCCATCTCTGGAGGGTTGTCTTCCTCCCGGAGCTCTTGGGGGACTACTTCTTCGGTCTTGGCGGGGGGTAAAGTCGTGTCAGTTCCCTCCTGGTCCCCACCGTGAGCTTGGTCAGTTACATTAGAACCCACTAGGGCCTCTGTGGTCGGGGTATCCTGGTTGATAGGGTCGGACATAATTTTACTTTCTACTTGTACCGCGTTTACCGTTTGTAGAAGACTAGGTAGTATACTGGCAGCGTAATCCTCTAAGTACTGAGGTGGCTGTCGTCTACGCTGCGGGCGTTCTACTTTAGGAGGACCGTTTCGTGGAGTGTTCATCATAGGCCATTTCAATATTAATACCACTATATTAATATTACACTAATTACCCTCCGGCTCGAAGGACCAATTGTAACTGAGGGGTACAATTCCCTGACTGTATTGATAAGTATGGTATCATTAAACCACTACCGCTTTATGTACTTTAACTACTGGCCATACAGTACACGATATTTAAATATGATGAACACTTTCCCACAATGAAATCGGGTCCACACAAAGGTAATAATCAAATATTTAATATATAGCAAAAGGTACATATAATAGTTACTATTACATTTATGATTTGAATGCACTTGTAAGGCAAATGAGTACTCGTAGGCAAATCAACACTGAATGTCCAATCTCTGGTTACGCAGGAAGCAAGTATACAACCTGGCTCTTAGGGAATTAGATCTATGGTACTATTTTTTTCTTTTTTTCTTATTGGTCTTTTTCCCCCTCCATTTTCCTCCGATTTTCTCCCATCCCAATGTTAGTCGTATGCCAATTCCCAGTCCCTTCCTGGTCGCTGCGCTTTACCCCCCACAGTCAGATCATTTGGGAGAGTGGAGGCTACCACGTGCTTCCTCCGACACACGTCCAGCCAATCACCGCTTCTTTTCACCTGGCAGCGCGGATTCTCATTGAGAGGGTGTAGCGTGTGGGAGGACCACACTATCCCCCTCACGTCCAATCCGCGCTTAGCAGGCGCCCCGACCGAACTGTAGGAGTCGCTGTTTACAACGACCCGGACCCACCCCGCCAGCTTCTCCCACCCTCTGATACAGCCAATTGTATCAGTGCAGACGGCCAGCCAAGCTGGTGACAACCCCGGAGCTGTGAGCTGGATTCGAACAGGCGAACCAAGCTCACAGCTCCGGGGCTGGTGACGAACGCAATCTCCGCTCGACCACCTAACCGCCTCGATCTATGGTACTCTTAATGATATAGCAGGATAATTCTGGAAGGGGTCCTCCCGGTTGTAGGCCGGTAGGGGGGGTAGGAGAGCCGTCGGCAGTAGCCCGTCTGGTCAACGATTTCTAGAGAGAATTCAGGTACAGAAGACAGTGCAGTAGAATCTTGATCCACAGATGAATACACCTTGGCTCTCTTGTAGGCTGTAGCTGTAGCTGTAGGTCCACAATGAAGAAGAAGCGAGGCGACCTCAGTCTGGTCTGAGCGCCGTCTCACCGTGACTCCTCTCGGGGTAAATCCAACACTCACCGGTGTTGGCGATTATCCGCTCCACAAATCAAAGTACCAAAGCAAATATATATTCCATGCCGCATAGGGCTCAGCAGTCGTCGGGTAGGTAATCCAATGTACAGGTCCACTCGGTCCTCGCCTAGAACTCCTCGGATGAAAGCGCCACGTGTGGTCTGCCCAACCTGGTTAAGACTCTAGATAACACGAGGAAGCGATGGGGATGCTGCTCACTTTAGAACTCTAACCGCACGATGCACCATACATAATAGACTATTATTAACCTAATAGAAATACGGTGCCAAACTCTGACAATTCAGCTATTAATTCGCACGAGGTCTCGATGCTATTCTAAGGCCAAACAGGCCATACTACACCGCACGCGGTATCGTGGGTGAGGCTTCACGTTCTGTTACTTAGTTGGGTAGAAGGGTAAAGGACTAAGGGATAAGAGGACTTCTACATTTACTTGCGCCATATTTATATGCACGGTGAACAAATAGTGCCACTCTCCTTTCGGTAGCCGTATTCCTGCGCAGAGCCGGGGCTAGTAGAGACATGTCTCGTCGGTACCATTGAACTTGGCTCCAAGGGGCTTGTCCCCTGGCGCCAGGTCCTTGTCCAATAAGAGAATGAACTATTATGGGCTATAGTAGGCTAAAGGGATATTCCGTGTATATGTACAAGGAATATACAAGGGATATCAAACGATATACAAATACTATTCAATATATATCCATAAATAAATAATATATATATTCGGTTTAATCTGATCCTTCGTAACAATGGCTATACACTACTACTGTAGTATACTACTGCCGATAACTAGGTAATCAAGTAGACTACTGTATATTATTTTCACAAGTAGAATACTGCATATTTTCATTGGTAGACTACTGTACATTTTAATTATTAGACTACTGTATATTTCCATTGGTAGACTACTGTACATTTTCATTATTAGACTACTGTACATTTTCATAATTAGACTACTGTACATTTCACAAGGAGGCTACTGTATATGTTCATGATTATCCATCCATCAGAGCCTCTGAGTTATTCTACATCCATCAGAGCCTCTGAGTTATTCTACATTCATCAGAGTCTATGAGTTATTCTACATCCATCAGAGCCTCTGAGTTATTCTACATTCATCAGAGCCTCTGAGTCATTCTACATTAATCAGTCTATGAGTTATTCTACATGCATCAGAGTCTCTGAGTTATTCTACATGCATCAGAGTCTCTGAGATATTCTACATGCATCAGAGTCTCTGAGTTATTCTACATGCATCAGAGTCTCTGAGATATTCTACATGCATCAGAGTCTCTGAGTTATTCTACATGCATCAGAGTCTATGAGTTATTCTACATGCATCAGAGTCTATGAGTTATTCTACATCCATCAGAGCCTCTGAGTCATTCTACATTAATCAGTCTATGAGTTATTCTACATGCATCAGAGTCTCTGAGTTATTCTACATGCATCAGAGTCTCTGAGTTATTCTACATGCATCAGAGTCTCTGAGTTATTCTACATGCATCAGTGCCTCAGAGTTATTCTACATCCATCAGTGCCTCATAGTTATTCTACATTCATCAGAGTCTATGAGTTATTCCACACTCATCAGAGTCTGGGTTATTCTACATGCATCAGAGTCTCTGAGTTATTCTACATGCATCAGAGTCTCTGAGTTATTCTACATGCATCAGAGTCTCTGAGTTATTCTACATGCTATGAAAGCCAGAGACAAAAAATACTCTGAATTTCATAAAAGTCAGTCAAAGCTTACCAAAAGCACGAGCAGTGAACTCCAAGCCCACGTGACTGAACTCAAACTAGAAAGAAACAGACTAAGAAATGACGTAAACTCCATGATAAAAACTGCAAAAAGAAATGTCATCAATGACAAAACTGAGGAAAACAAAAATAAACCATGTGAACTTTGGAAATGACTCAATAATCAACTAGGCTGCAGCAAAAAACTTAAAACCAGGTTCTCAAACATAAACATAAAGACGGACAACACGCTCATCACAGACAAACTGGATGTAGCCAATTACTTAAACATTTTCTTCACAAACATAGCCACAACACTGGTAAACAAACTACCCTCCCACTCAGGGCAGTATGGGGTAGAACACATAGTAGCATACTACAAGAACCTAGGCGTCCACAAAGACGATTTCAAACTGGAAATGGTAACTACAGATGAGGTACTCAATAAACTGAGCGCCCTCCAACCGAACAAGGCCACTGGCCATGACAACATCCCCTCCAAATTCGTCAGAGACTCAGCAGCCGCCATCACCCCAGTCATCACACACATAATAAACCTCTCCATAAAACAGGGACACGTCCCCAAGGACTTCAAAATAGCGAGAGTAACACCCCTGCACAAAAAGGGCAGCAAATTAGACCCAGGCAACTACCGCCCTATTTCTATCCTTACATCCATCTCGAAAGTCATGGAAAAAATAGTATACGAACAGGTCGAAAAGTACCTTACGGATAAAAATCTAATCTACGAATTCCAATCTGACTTCAGAACATCCCACTCCACTGACACATGCCTTCTCTATTTGAACGACCACATCAAGCAAGAGGTGGACGCGGGCAAATACTGCGGCATGGTCATGCTAGACCTACAAAAGGCCTTCGACACTGTCAATCACACCATTCTGATTGACAAGCTAAAAGCAATTGGTTTTGATAGTTTATCAGTGAGCTGGATACAATCCTACCTGGAGGGGAGAGAACAGATGGTGGAGGTAAACGGTACCCTATCCCCCCCCCCCTCACAGTGAACTGTGGTGTTCCACAAGGAAGCATACTAGGACCACTACTGTTCCTAATTTATGCAAATGACATGTCGTCAGCTTGTGACTGCAACTTGTTCCTGTTTGCGGACGACTCAGCCCTGCTGGTCTCTGACAAGAACAAGTTACAGGTTGAAAAAACCCTCAGCTCGGAACTAGGCAAAATCTGCATATGGCTCGCCGACAACAAACTATCATTACACATGGGCAAAACAGAGTCCATTCTCTTCGGTTCGTTTGGTCTCTAAATGTCGTAAATGTATCATGTGACACCAGGTTGTCAGGTGATAGCATTTGTGTGCGCTATGTAAGATTACAACGTTGACAGCTTCCTCGTTGATTGTTATCACCGTCCGTGAAACTCCTGTGTTGTGTCTTTAGTTGTTGATGATGGTTATCTTACTGGCTCTCACACACTGTATCAGCCCGTTGATGCATCCGGGCAAAATAATTAACTCGAAACGTCCCTCATATGGGACGTTTTTCGGATTTTTGGCAACCGGCACTTTGGCAACCCCTAGTGGCTCTGGTGTGCATATTTTGTAATACTATATATATATCGAATTGAAGGCTTATTTGTTCCGACAAAATCCGTTCAGCGGTTCTCGAGTTACATGCCGGTATTTGAGGCTTGTGCAAAGTACACGGTATTGCGCAAAATACCACTTCCGACTCAGGCTGCAGTAATTCCGTCAATCTAGATCCGATTTCGAAAATGATTGTGGATCATTGTAACCAATGAGTGTGGCTTTCCAATGATACCCCACATGGGGATCTAAAAAAAAAAAAAAAAAAAAACACGAAGAAACTCGAAAACAGGAAGAGCAAAACAGCCGAATGAATTGAAGTCTATGAGAAAACTGAGTTTCTCTTTGTACACAGTTTACCAAAATCACTCCTAATCACTCATTTCTTAATGGATCTTTATGAAATTTGGATATGTACTACATAAGGCTTCAGGCTATGGCTCCATCTGGATTCGTAAGCCATTCCACCTTCTGGGGAAATACTACCTCTGGACTACTAACTACTACAGAAAAACTTGAGTAACAAGTTGTTTTTACAACTCAAGTTCAGACCTATGTTACTCTATTACGTTAGCACTAAAAGTGAATTTCTTTTCTGGAATCAGAAACTTCAGAATGTCATCTTTCAAAAGAGACTAGGCTCATGCATGTGCTATAAGTATAAAGTATGTTGTTTTGGTTTGCAAAGAAAGTATGCAGTCCTCAAGTTCAAGTAAAAAAATTGCCACTTTTCTGCCCGCTTGTAAAAGTAGACACTTTTTTACTTTTACTCAAGTGTGTTTTTAGCCAGATACTCTTGACTTTTACTTCAGTAAGATTTTGAGACAGTACCCATACTTTAAGTATAAACACTTAAGTATAATTTCTGGGTACTTTTTACACCCCTGGTTATAACCAAATGAAAACCAAACCAGTGATTTCCTTCAGCTACTTAGGTCAGAAAATCAGGACCAATCAAGTTCAAGGCAGCAGACTCAAGCCAGATGATTCAACATTTATTTTATGTTGCAGATGATTTGATCAACCTTTAGGAATCCCAGCAGGATCCTGTTGTTGTTAACTCATTCTGCCCCAACCACGTATTATTACGTGTTTGCTCGACAACCGTTGGGCGCCAAACACATAATAATACGTTTTTGGATTGTTTTTCCTTTTTTTCTATTTTAATATCAATATTATACTCACAGAACTATTATGTTACCGCTGAAAGTCATACTGAGACGCCAAAAGTGCAGTATCGGCCAGATCCTGCTAGGTGGCAGTATCGCCCACCCTTTGAAACCCTGTTCCAGACCCTGTGTTACATTTAAACCCCTTTAGACGGAGAATTTAGACAGAGCCAAGTAAATAGCTTCATCCGACAACTTCGAAACGCATCTAGCACACTCAATCCAAAAGTTGTGCCAAATTATGTCCGGGACCAGATGGACATCAATACTGGAAATCGCGATCAGACAATTGGAATATTCTTTTTGGAATAACCCCGATCAAAGATAAAGGACTGTCTGACGTCAATTTCACCTTGATCCTACAATGTTTTCATATCGATCCAGCTGATCAGCGTGTGTGGTGTTCAAAACGAATGCCGTTATTGGCGATCAAAGCATACAAAAACGCCCCCCCCCCCCCCCCCCCCCTTTCATGCATTCATGATGAAACATAATACCTATTATATACATTTGATTTGGAAATAGTAGCATGTCCAAGCAAGAAACGCCAACGCTTATAGCAGAATTCACATAGGGCCCTATATAACTCAGCTTTTCAGGAATTAGCCCGGATCACTCCTAAACTATACAATATTCACCGCTGGATAACGCGCAAACGTATACATGAAGAAATTATCTCTTTTTTGCATGTTTGACGGAAGAAAGTCACTGTCAAATGACCATAGTATTGTCTCCATAACTATAATATAGAATATAGATATAGCTCTCCAAACATAGTGACGCACAGTGAAAGTACGCTATGGAAACCTGGCACATTAGCTATAAGGATAAGGCTAATGGCTGGAGCTCAATCTGATGATGACGATGACTGTTGTTGTTGTTGTTGTTGTTGTTGTTGTTGTTGTTGTTGTTGTTGATGATGATGTTCATAATAAAGTATGTTAGCGCCACAAAAAGTAAAAAGGTCTGTGAAATGCCACAACTCTGTTTATCATGGAACCTGCCTGGGTTAACCACTATAATTGACCACTTAGGTCGCCTGGTGGTAAACTTACATTGAATCTATGCCACAGTGGTTCTCTACTGGTGTGCCTTGTAGTCAGTTGAGGTTTAAACAAAACATTATGGGAAATGTGCTTACCAACTTCTCCGGAGTCAGACAAGAAGATAGATAAAAATGTCCTCTCTGTGCGATCAGTAAAAAGCTATCCAGCTGCAAGCTAGCCTAGCTTAGCACAAATGAATGGAAGCGGATACGGATCAGCTAGCTTAGGCGCCCCAAAAAGTGGCCATTTTTGTTTTCGTTTTTGATGACTGCATACTATTTTGCAAACCAAAATACTATACTTTATACTTATAGCACATGCATAAGCCTGGTCTCTTTTGAAAGATAGCATGCTGATCGAGGTTTCTGATACAGTAAAGAAAGATCACTTTTAGTGCTAATGAGCACTTTTAGTGCTAAGAGTAACATAGGTCTGAACTTGAGTTGTAGAAAAACTTGTTACTCATATGTTTTCTGTAGTAGTTGATATATCCAGAAATAGTATATCCATATGTCCATAGCCTGAAATCGTATGTAGTACATGTCCAAATTACATAAAAAATGTGTGATTAGGAGCGATTTTGGTAAACTATGTAAAAAAAAAAATCCTCATTGACTTCAATTAATTCAGCGTTTTTTTCTCTTCTGGTTTTTGCTCGTGACTTTTCATATAGATCCCTGATTAGCAAATCATCGGGTATCATTGGAAAGCCACATTCATTGGCTACAACCCTGTCCAATAATCTTCAAGATCTCCAAATGATTGACAGAGCTAGAGCCTTGGGAGTCGGAGGTGGTAATCTGACTCTGCCGTGTACAATGGCGCATGCCTCACATATCGGCATGTAACTCGAGAACCGCTCAACGGATTTTGTCGCCTGAGGTGGCAATCGACAGGCAACAAATAGGGCTTTAATTTTATATATATATTCTATTAAAAGAAAGCAAAAGTGGCGCGTCACGCCGGTGGGCAAATTGTCTTAAAGAGGGCCCGGGGCCGGGCCATTGCCAGTTAAGAGGTTGAAACTCCAGGAGAGGTGTTAGTTGGCCAACAAATTAATTCATTAAATTAATTTGTGCTAATATATATATATATATATATATATATATATATATATATATATATATATATATATATATATATATATATATATATATATATATATAATGTATGTATAAATAATGTATGTATTTATATAGGGTTAGGGTATTTTTGTATATTTTTCTGTTACTTGAAGCCTGATGCAATGGATTCTCACTCAATCAATCAATCAATCAATCAAATGTATTTGTATAGCACGTTTAAACATGACGCTTGTCAACCAAAGTGCTTCACATGGCTAAGCTAAGTACAAAGAAAAGTATAAAATAAACAGAGAAATAAAATAAAATCAACGGATAGACAAAGGAAAAACAGAACAACACGTCAACAAGTACGGCAAGAGTCAAAGTGAGTCAGGGAAGGCCAGGCGATATAGGTGGGTTTTGAGTTTTGATTTAAAAGACTCGATGGAGGGGGCAGATTTGATGGACATGGGGATGCTGTTCCAGAGGTCAGGGGCTGCGACCGCAAAAGCACGTCCCCCCCTAGACTTGAAGTAGGACCCTTATCAGCCGATCTGAGGGCCCTGGCGTTGGTATAGGGGATGAGGAGGTCTGCTAGGTAAGCAGGGGCTTTACCATTTAGGGCTTTGTACACCATAAAGAGGACCTTGAAGTCTATTCTAAAGCGCACCGGGAGCCAGTGGAGATCTTGTGATATTTTTTTGTATCCACTTTTTCTCCCATTTTTCTATTTTTCTCCCATCCCAATTTCGTATCATCCAATTCAACCCTCCCCTGTCTTTGAACGCTGTTTCATGCCTCCCACAAGCCGGCTGCAATGTGGACTAAGTCATACATAGCACGAGTCCCCTCCGATACTCGAGGTAACAGCAGTTGCATGTTTCCACCTGCGCGGCTCGATCTTTCAGTGTCAGGGGTCTGGGCTTTGGAGGGGCCCCGCCCCCGTCGCTTCCTGATTCTACTGCGCAGGCGCACCAACCGACCTGTAGGAGTCGCTGTCCACAACGCCCAATCCCCACCCATCAGTTTCCCTCCCCCTAATACTGCCAATGTGTATTAGTGCGGACGACCAGCTAAACTGAAAGCAATGTGGAGCGCTGGGCTCGAACAGGGAGGCGTACCTGTTCGAGCCCAGTCTCCAGTATTCGTGGTGAGCGCCTTGCCCACTGCACCACGTAGCCGCCCATGATCTTGTGATCTTGTGAAACAAAGCCATACCAGGTTACACCAACAGCCCACTGCTACCAGACATTCAAGATTCAAGAGATTTATTCGTCACATACATACACAAGACATATAGTAAAACTAAGGTGGCCATGCCCGCCTTAATTGTGCAAAAAATACAAGTACTAGAATAAATTACTTTAACTGGCTGAAGAATAATGCCCAGCGAACCTGTCGGTCACTCACCCTCCTAGCCGCCTTTACGTAGGTCAGGTTACGGTGGTCTGACCAGATCAGGAAGGGCTGCTCCGCGCCTTCGAGCCAGTGTCTCCACTCCTTGAGAGCAGCATGGACTGCCAGTCTCTCTCGGCCAGCACTCAGCAGAGCGTACTACGGGTATTGCACTACATTTACATTTAGTCAATTAGCTTACGCTTTTATCCAAAGCGACTTACAAGTTCTGTACGACAAGTCATCAGGAAGGGCACAAATCTATCAGCTGAGTAACAATGTTCATCAAAGTGTTGAGTGCTACAGTGTAGGTTAGTATATTAGGACATAAGTGCATGACAATAAGGTTAGTTAGGGTTAGATATTTTTATTTATTTATTTTCATTTCAGATAATGGTTGAAGAAGTGCGTCTTTAGTTGACGGTGAACGATTGGATGGGTTTAGGCTGTCCTAACTGTGGATTGGAGTGGGTCTGAGATGGCCAGAAGAAGCAGAGTGTAGGGGTTTTGAGGGTGTGTAGTTAGAGACCATTGACCGGAGGTATGCGGGAGCGGTTCCCTTTGCCGCACGGTATGCCAGGTTGAGGGCCTTGAAGCGGATTCGTGCGGCAATGGGGAGCCAGTGCAGGTCCCTAAGAAGTGGGGTGACATGGGCTGACTTCGGTAGGTTTGAGATCAGGCGGTCCGCTGCGTTCTGAATGAGTTGAAGAGGCTTGGTGGCAGTGGCCGGAAGGCCAGCAAGCAGTGCGTTGCAGTAGTCGAGGTGGGAGATGACTGAGTTGCGTGGCTTCTTTTGTCAGGAAGGGGCGGATCATTCTGACGTTGCTCATGAGGAATCTGCAGGTTCTGGTTGTCGCTGTGATGTGAGCGGAGAAGTTCAACTGGTCATCGAGGACAACAGCAAGGTTCTTGGCGGTCGGGGACGCGGTCACAGCTGCATTCTCGACTGTGATGGAAAGGTCGGTCAGGGGGGAGGATTTGGCTGGCAGGTGGAGCAATTCTGTTTTGCTTAGGTTCAGTTTGAGGTGGTTGGTCATCATCCAGGCGGAGATGTCGGACAGACAGGCCGAGATCCGCTCAGAGACGTGGGTATCTGAGGGAGGGAAGGAGAGGAAGAGTTGAGTATCATCGGCATAGCAATGATACGAGAAGGCATGAGACGTAATAATGTT
Source organism: Notolepis coatsorum (assembly GCF_963971535.1). Classification (NCBI taxonomy): domain Eukaryota; kingdom Metazoa; phylum Chordata; class Actinopteri; order Aulopiformes; family Paralepididae; genus Notolepis; species Notolepis coatsorum. Next base: position 111,309,277 of record NC_140166.1, read on the forward strand.
ACACAGAGATTTAGTGTAGAGGGAGAAGAGATGGGGTCCTAGGACCGAGCCCTGGGGGACACCCAGACACCTTCCGCAGGGGGCGGGTGGCCAACAGGGTCCCTCTCCATGACACTTGGTAGGAGCGGTCATTGAGGTATGATGTCAGCCATGTCAGCGCAAAGCCAGCCACTCCCATTCCTGCGAGGGATGCGAGGAGGATCTGATGGTTGACTGAGTCGAAGGGTGCAGATAGATCTAGGAGAATCATGACAGAGGAGAGGCCTTTCGCTTTTTTTCTTTTTAACTTAAGTTTTTATTAACATTTATAGACAAACAACACTTATACAATACCTACAATGACATCGATAACATAATAATAATAATAACTTTATTTGTATAGCACTTTTCATACAGAGGTTGCAGTTCAAAGTGCTTCACAACAGTAAAAAATACAGGTATAAGCGAACATAAAAAAGATAGACAGGTAGCAAGGTATGGTAAATCATTCAGTATAAAAATAGTTTATAATGATTCTAAACATTATAAAATAGAACGAACAACAGGGTATTTAACATACAACAGAGCAGTGCATCAGTAAAAAAGAAGTAAAAAGTGTGATAAAATAGATAAAATAAGATAAAATTAGCATAGAACCGACACATGAATTTGATAGGCAGTGTATAAAAGTAGGCAGGGTAAGAATAGTGCAGGTAAGTTATTGAAATGCCTGAGCAAAGAGATAGGTTTTAAGCTGTCTTTTGAAGATGTCTAGCGAGTTGGCTTCCCTGATGTTTTGGGGTAGTTTGTTCCACAGTTTTGGGGCATAGTTGATAAAGGCTGCATTATCGATCCTCTTTTGACTGTTTCTGGGAGCCTCTAGTAGTCCAGCAGCTGATGATCGCAGTGTTCTTGCTGGTGTGTAATTTATTAGAGTGTTGGTGATGTAGCTAGGTCCCTGTCCATTTAGAGCTTTGTATGTAAGGAGAAGGACCTTAAAGTCAATTCTAAATGTTACAGGAAGCCAGTGTAAAGCAGCTAAGACTGGACTAATGTGCTCTCTCCTTTTGGTTCTAGTTAGCAGTTGGGCTGCGGAGTTTTGGATTAGCTGAAGCCTCTCTGTGGTTTTCTTAGGGAGACCTGTGAAAAGTGCATTACAGTAGTCTAACCGGCTAGATATGAATGCATGAATGAGCTTCTCAAGTTTCAAGTTTCAAGTTTCTTTATTAGTTGACATGCAAAGATACAGAATACCTTCACATGGAATGCTTTTTTCTGTTATGCTCCTATGAGGATCATAGGACGCTTGGATCATACACATACAGCTCATTACAGTAATATTCCACAATTATTACATTTTAGATAGTAATAATGGTACAGAGCTTTGAGACAAACATATGCATATTCACCACCGCAAACAGACTGGCAGCCGTCATAGGCAGCGCCATTTATGGAAGGAGGGGGGAGTGGGTTGGGGTTGTTACAGGGCTGTAGGGGGGGGGGGGGAAGTGATCCCTCACACGAGGCAGCCGACAGTGCAGCGCCAATGCAGAGGAAGGGGGGGGGGGGGGAGTGCACAAGCCAAGTCCTGGGTGGGGGAGGTAGGGATTGGGTGGGGAAGCCGCTCGCCACTCTTATCTCCCAGAGGCCTTCGACTCCAGCAGCTCCCCGTTTCGACCTTGGTCAGGAATTTGTTTTGGCTGACTGACTGGCCCATTTATCCCAGCCACGTCACTTTAAATTTGATTTGAATAGAGTGAAATATAACTCTATTGATTTGAGTGGAGTGAGTTTTAACAACTCCGTCCAAATGACTGAATGCATTATTAGTCCAAGTGTCATCAGTTCATTTTGGTAGATCCTGTGCGCGGTAAACAGATCCAAAATCTTCTTATTGCAGTCCAAAAGCTTCGATAATCCAAAAATGACCACGTTTTCAAGTTGGTAGCCCGATTATGATGTCCCAATAGGCAGAGAGGGTTAGCCTGATTCTGCTTCTTGAAGAAAATATGCAATCCACTGATTAGATCCATTTAGAGTTGATTTGAGTATAGTCCGGCCACCGGCACGAAGCAGGGCATAGCAGCGTCGGGCTCCATGGAGCAGTAGAGGCGGCGGTAGGAACGGCCTTGAAGGCCTAGGGAGAGAGGAAAGAAATGCGACTTGTCTCTGCAAGAGGTGACGTGTCTCAGCATCGTTCTGATTAATAAATAGTTGTACTTTTGCTATATTTCCGAGATGGAAGAACGATGTTTTCGTTACTTTGCTAATATGAGAATTGAAGTTCAGTTCTGAATCTATGATAACCCCGAGACTAGTGACCTCAGATTTGATCCAAGGGGTTAGTCCTCCCAGGTTCTTTATTAACGTTTCTTTTTTAGTTTTGGGGCCGATAATTAGAATTTCTGTTTTGTTCTCGTTTAGTTTCATTTATTTATTGCCAGTAAGCAGTCTGTAATGGAGCTAATCGCTGTATCATTTGGTTCAGCAGATATGTACAGTTGTGTATCATCCGCATAGCTATGGAAATCTACATTATGTTCATAACAGTACATTAACATGGGCCCCTTGAATTTGGCTGCGTTCAGCCTCCCAGACCCCCATGAGAGGGACCCCCCCTCCCGCCATCCACCCCTAGAAACCGGGCTCCCCCACATCCCAGGTCCGTCTCACGTGGGACCGAGCACTCAGTGACACGGGTCCCTTGAATTTAATTGGGCCAGGCTCAGCAGAGGACAGGGACAGATTCCCCCCCCCACCGAGCCAAGCCCGCTACCTCCCATGCCACCGAGAGCCCCACCCCACGCCCACCGACCCGCAACATACAGGACCCCACTGGGCCAAGCTCAGCCGCTATGACCCCCACAAGAGAAACCCCTCCCTCCCGCCCTCCTCCCAGAGAAACAGAGCACCCCCATATCCTGGTCCACCATGCGCAGAGCCGAGCACCCAGAGCCCCCACCCGCCCCCGCCCCGACCGCCAGCCCCCCAGCCCACAAGAACCCCAAGCCCAGGCCCGCAGAAGGCCTAAGCACCATGCCTCAATGGTCCCCCGACCCCCTGCGACCCCAAGCCTGGTGCCCCCCCGGCCCGGTGACCATACCGCCCGGGCCACGGCGGCCGAGGGCCCCAGGAAACCCCACCCCCCCATACCGATCCCACAACACGCAAGGCCCCCCCTCCCCCGGGTCGAACCGCCGGAACAATGGCCCTCCCCCCGGCATTCCCCCCCCACCGAACTCAGCCTGCCCGCCTCTGTACCTCCCATGTCACCGATATCACTATATACACTTATGAAAAAATAGCACTGACAACACAATAAGAAAAAATTATAAAATAAGCCATAAGTTTAGCCTCTCTTCATGTCCAACATTTTGAATTCTTGTCCTTCACAATTGTCCATGTGCACATTCAAAGCAACTGCTATTCTAACATAACTCAGAAAAAAAAAACTAAAGACAATTGGCACTTCCCAGGTAATTCTTTTTAACCCCGTTTAACCCCCGTTGGCGGGCTGGAGGGGTAAGGCTCTCCTGGAGAGGGCCCCTCCTATAACGACAGAGATTCCCCAATGGGGATTCTCCAATGTCCTTATTATTGTCCAACATTTTCTTTGAATTTTTATCTTATGATAGTACAGTTCCAGAGCTCCCGGTCAGGTCTCCGAATGTTTTTCCCCATGTTCCCCATCGTCTTAGTTGTGCGTCATGTGTGTTAGTGTCTACAGTTTAGTCTAGTACATGTTATTTATATTATATGTCCCGAGTCAAGTCCCAATTTTCCCAACTAATGTGTTTACCTTTGTTCCCAAATCGCTTAGGTTCAAAGCTCCTATCAGCAAACATGCGTCATGCCTTGATGGCCTCCAAGAATATTAAGCTCATACCAGCACGAGAGATAGTCATGAAGGACACAATCTCACCACGAAGTGCAGCAGCACAAGGCGTCCCCCCCCCCCCCCCCCCATATCACACAAGGCCATCTCGTCTGATCAAATGTCCCCGAAAGCACAGTGCAGTCAGTACGGTGCAGTATAGCACAATTGCCATGCCATCTCTCAAAACATACAAGTAATCATAACCAGCCAATGGCATGGTGAAAAATATACGCCATCAATGCGTTTACCTGCTATTAACCTCAGGGCCATCACAGTCAAGCCAAAGCAGACCTCCTCTAAAGAAGTCCAACAAATAAAATTAGCTTTCCTAAATGTCAGATCACTGAATAATAAAACATTCTTAGTAAATGATCTGATTAAAGAAAATAACTTAGATTGCATCTGCCTAGTAGAGACATGGCTAAATAATGACACAGCTACATCAATAATGATAGAAGCTTGTCCACCAGACTATAACTTTTTTCAAATACCCAGAAAAAATAAAAGGGGCGGAGGAGTTGCAGCAATCTTCTCCTCAAAACTCTTGTTTAGAATCACAGAACTAGGCGAGTTCATGTCAATGGAATATCTTGCCATTGAACTAAAAACAGAATCAACTATTATTGTCACAATATACCGCCCGCCTAGACACTCACCAATATTTATACAGGAGCTCTCTGAACTGATCTCACTATGTGTTACCGGATATGATAAGGTGATCCTAAATGGAGACTTGAACATCCATTTTAATAAGAAAACAGACTCCAAAACTATAGAACTAAAAAATCTACTGGATAGCTTTGACCTAATACAGCATATAACAAATGCAACTCACCGGCTTGGGAATACACTAGACTTAGTTATAACAACAACTGGGCTAAGCATAACAAATATCTCAATAACTGAATTACCTCTCTCCGACCATCACTGTATATTTTTTGATACTCAAATAACCCTTACTAAAACAAAAAAAGAAATCATAGTTAAAAAGAGGCTCCTAAACGACAAAGCTGAATCAAAGTTCATTGATCTTATCAGACTACATGAACCACACAATCATGACAGCTCTCTAAATGAAATGGTAGAAAATCTCAATGATGCAATGTCATCTATATTAAATTCTGTCGCCCCATTAAAAACGAAAAAGAAGAAAACTAGAGCCTCGCCCTGGTTAAACTATAATACGGTCAACGAAGAAAAAAGGAAATGTCGTGCAGCGGAGCGAAAATGGAGAAAAACAAAAACCACCATATGCTGTGATATATACAAAGATGCTTTAACTGCTTATAATAAAACCATCCGCTTAGCAAGGAAAGATTACTTCTCTAAAATCATTACAGAAAATGCTGGAAACTCCAGAATCCTCTTTTCCACTATTAATGTACTACTCAACACTGCCCCTACACCTCCTCAGTCATCAACGGTTAAGTGTGAAGAACTTGCACTATTCTTTAACAACAAAATAACCTTGATCAGGGCCAGCATTACTCATGATGGAAATAAAGCTGATTGCGGCAAACCGTGCAATGTAACCATGAGAAGTTTCACATGCATCACATTAGATGTACTCTGCAAAACTGTCTCAGAATGTAACTCCTCCACCTCAGACATTGACCCTATACCTACAGCTTTCTTCAAACGGGTATTTAATAGTGTTTCAAGCCCTGTGCTAGATATCATAAACACTTCCCTTAGGACTGGTATTTTCCCGGATGCCTTTAAAACAGCAGTTGTAAAGCCATTACTAAAAAAACTTGGATAGTAATGAAATGGCAAATTATCGTCCAATATCCAACCTACCATTCATTAGTAAAGTACTTGAAAAGATAGTTTCAGTTCAAATAAATTCCTTTCTTGAAGAAAACAACATCTTAGAAGAATTTCAGTCAGGATTCAGAAAATATCATAGCACTGAAACTGCCCTCACCAAAATAATCAGTGACCTCAGACTAAACTCTGACGAGAATAAGATCTCCATCCTTATCCTGTTAGATCTCAGTGCAGCATTTGATACAATCGATCACGATATTCTAATCGATCGTCTTGAAAACCATGTCGGTTTCTCAGAACATGTGCTGGGCTGGTTTAAAACATACATCAGAGGGAGGAAATTCTATGTTAAACTAGGAGAGCACATGTCTGATATATACGACAACAACTATGGAGTTGCACAAGGGAGTTGCTTAGGTCCTTTACTCTTCTCCCTTTACATGTTACCGCTGGGTGATATCATCAGAGAACATAATGTAGATTTCCATAGCTATGCGGATGATACACAACTGTACATATCTGCTGAACCAAATGATACAGCGATTAGCTCCATTACAGACTGCTTACTGGCAATAAATAAATGGATGAGTAAGAACTTCCTGAAACTAAACGAGAACAAAACTGAAATTCTAATTATCGGCTCCAAAACTAAAAAAGAAACATTAATAAAGAACCTGGGGGGACTAACCCCTTGGATCAAATCTGAGGTCACTAGTCTTGGGGTTATCATAGATTCAGAACTGAACTTCAATTCTCATATTAGCAAAGTGACGAAAACATCGTTCTTCCATCTCAGAAATATAGCAAAAGTACGACCATTTATTAATCAGAACGATGCTGAGAAGCTAATTCATGCATTCATATCTAGCCGGTTAGACTACTGTAATGCACTTTTCACAGGTCTCCCTAAGAAAACCACAGAGAGGCTTCAGCTAATCCAAAACTCTGCAGCCCGACTGCTAACTAGAACCAAAAGGAGAGAGCACATTAGTCCAGTCTTAGCCGCTTTACACTGGCTTCCTGTAACATTTAGAATTGACTTTAAGGTCCTTCTCCTTACATACAAAGCTCTAAATGGACAGGGACCTAGCTACATCGCCAACACTCTAATAAATTACACACCAGCAAGAACACTGCGATCATCAGCTGCTGGACTACTAGAGGCTCCCAGAAGCAGTCAAAAGAGGATCGGTAATGCAGCCTTTATCAACTATGCCCCAAAACTATGGAACAAACTACCCCAAAACATCAGGGAAGCCAACTCGCTAGACATCTTTAAAAGACAGCTTAAAACCTATCTCTTTGCTCAGGCATTTCACTGATAGATATCTGCTACCACCTAGTGGCAAGAGGAAACATCAGGGATATCCTGACACAACTTGTATTTACCTGCACTATTCTTACCCTGCCTACTCGTATACACTGCCTATCAAATTCATGTGTCGGTTATTGCACTTTTTACTTCTTACTGATGACTATTTTTAAACTGAATCATTTTAAACTATTCTTATTATTTGCTAGATCCAAATGTGAAACACTGTGATTATTTGTTCATGAATTACAGGAGTATTACTGAATAGAGAGCCTATTAGGATGCTAGATCCTAATGTGAAACACTGTGATTTGCCATATCTTGCTATGCTCGCTCATGCCTGTATTTTTTATGTCCGTTCTATTTTATAATTTTTTGACTATTTTTAAACTGAATCATTTTAAACTATTTTTTACTATTTGTGTTACTGAAAACTGTAAGCGGAGAGCCTATTGGGATGCTAGATCCTAATGTGAAACACTGTGATTCTACCTGTCTATCTGATTCTACCTGTCTATCTTTTTATGCTCGCTTATGCCTGTATTTTTTACTGTTGTGAAGCACTTTGAACTGCAACCTCTGTATGAAAAGTGCTTTACAAATAAAGTTATTATTATTATTATTACCTTGTCTGTATTCCCAGTGGTCTGTGTGTTATCGGCAGTGTGTCTCGATTCATAACATCCATTCACTATCAAATAATATGTATGTGGTATTGAATCTTGGTCATTGTGTGTGACCTCAGTGCTCGAGTCCTGTTTGGTGTGTGAGATCTCGTTATTTGAGTCCTGGCTGGTCTGGTTGATCTTGGCGCTCGGCTCCCGGTTGGTGTAAGGGTTCCCCCGGTCCTGCGTCACAACCCTCATCTGTCCATGGATAATTCCCACAACCCTCATCTGTCCATGGATAATTCCCACAACCCTCATCTGTCCATGGACAATTCCCACAACCCTCATCTGTCCATGGACAATTCCCACGCCTGAACTACGTCTCTCAACCACCAGGGGGACTAGTTCAGTGCATTCATCTTTGTTGTCTTTTATTTATTAATGTCCTGTCTGTCATCACCAGTCTGTTGTGTGTTCATCTGTTGTCCTTACTGTGCCCCATTGTCTAGTTTAGTTTTGTCTCCTTGTGTCTGTATCTATGTGCTGTTTGGTGTTGTCATGTTTCTGTATATTTCCCCTGTTACGTTTCATGTGTAGTCATTACCCAGCTGTGTCATCTCACTAATCATCCTCTTGTCTCTAATTAGTCCTTGTAAGTGTTGTCAATCCAGCTGTCCATTGCTGGATCATTACCTTTTGTTTGTTGGTCACCGTCGTGAGTACTCTCTTAGTGTTGTGTTTATATCATTGTCCGTGTGTCAATAAAGTGCACGTTATATCGAAAGAAACAACCAACGCCTTCCGTCTCCTATCTATCCTGTTAAGTATCTCTGCAAACTGGGTTCCACACCACATTATGCCATCAAAGCGGCACCGTCGTAACAGGTTGGTGTGTGTGGCCTCAATGCTCGCATCCTGGCCGGCCTGGGCGACCTCCGTGCTTGCCTCCCGGACGGTCCGGCCGACCTCGGTGCCCGAGTCCTGGTTGGTCCGGTTGTATCCAGCGTCTCTTTGTCCCTCTTTTGGGGGTTGTCCGTTCCACTCCTCCCGAACTAGCATCCATGCTCCTTCTGTATTGCATCGAGTCCAGTCTGCATGTTGGTTTGCACGTTAGCATCGTTAGCATTCTGTATTGCTTCTAGCCTGATCCGGATGATAGCTTGCATATTCTTCATGTTAGCTTCCATGTTAGCTTGTAGCTTCGTCTCCAGCTTCGCTGCTGTCTAACGTTTTTATTTCTTTTGAATTAGCCTCCATGTTCCTCTGAATATTCTGTAATGCTTCGAGTCCAGCCTGCGTGTTGATTTGCATGTTAGCATCCTGTATTGCTTCTAGCCTGATCCGAATGCTAACTTGCATATTTATCGTGTTAGCTTCCATGTTAGCTTGTAGCTCCGTCTCCAGCCAGACCTCGCTGTGGCCTAACGTTATACTTGCTGCGTCATCTCCTCGTGTTGTACCTCTCCCTTCGTCGTATTTTCTTTGTCGGGGGTCACTCTTCTCTCACTTCTCCTCGAGTTGTCATCTTTCTTTTATCTTCGAGTTGTTGCTTTTTATCGTGTTTTATAACTTTTTATTACCTTTCTTAAATTTTGGACCGGGAGCTCTGTTCTGCAGCTGCTCACCCGCTCCCCGCCGGCCTTTCACTTTTGCTAAGTGAAGTGCCTCTGTGACCGCAATGAGGGCAGTTTCTGTGGAGTAGCCAGTCCAGACTGATTAGGGTCTAGGAGGTCATTCTGTAAGAGATAAGCAGTAAGTTGGTTGGATACAGCACGTTCAAGTGTTTTAGAAAGGAAGGAGAGAAGAAAGACAGGGCGATATTTGCCTATGACGGTGGGGTTCATGGTTGGTTTTTTTATGAGCGGTGTGACTCTGGCTTGTTTTAGGGAGGTGGGGACCACATAGGGTGACCAGATGCAAAAAGTCCAAAAGTGGGACAACAGTAAGATTTTGGTGGGACAAAGTGGGACAACAGTAAGATTTTGGTGGGACAAAGTGGGACAGATAGATAATGTAATTTTTTTTATTAGAATAACTGAGTCTGGCAAAATGACAGGAGCTAGTTTCATACCACAGTCGGCTGACCTGTATGAATGGGAGTGTTGTACTGTGTGATAGACACTTGTTATCTCAGCTGCAGTGACCTTGTCCGTCTGGCTATCATTGTTTGGTTTAAAAAGAAACGTATCCATAGATCTGGATGTTTCTTTTTGGTGAACCACTTTCAAGTGAGACTCACGTCCACTGTGACGCTTCAAGTCGTATTCTCCTCCATGCGCAATTGAAAACGAACTATGACACAAAACACAGAAAGCCTGCTGCGGATTGCCTGCCATCTGCCTCACCCAGTCATGTGTCGTTTGCCAGTCTTGGTTGTAACTGCAGGTCCGTTTCTTTTTACTGCTTTCCATCTTGAACTAGTTCGCTTGTAATGTTGTTGTGTTTTTTTTGACCAATCAGATTTGCGATATGAGGTAGCGTCACAAGTTCAACTCTCACGAGCAGAGCAGTGCGCTAAATTACTATAACCAATCAGATCTGCGATATGAGGTAGCGTCACGACTCAGTCACGTCACAAGCAGGCAAGCAGCGCGCTAAAGTACTATAACCAATCAGAGCAATGTGTGTGGACAAGAGGCGGGTTGCTACGTTTACTGTCTGTAGGGAGGGGCTTTTAGACGCATGTTTTTTTTTGGCTTCGAAAAGAGGGACATCCTCTCAATATGAGGGACGCAGGACATTTGGTCAAATGGTGGGACAGTACAACCAAAAGGGGGACACCTGGTCACCCTAGGACCACACCAGAGATGAGGGAGGAGTTGATGGTTGCAGTTAGGAATGGGAGGATGTCTGGTGCTATGGTCTGGAGGAGTGGGGAGGGTATCTGATCCAGCTGGCATGTAGTCGGACGGTTCGACGTTACCAGTGTCAGAGTCTCAGCTTCTGTAATGGGAGAGAAATAACCACTACAAAGCACTACCACCCCTACAGGACTTTACACCAGGAGGTGCAGATCCAGAGCCTGTACGATTAGGAAGGACCCTCATCACCCCAACAACAGCCTGTTTAAACTGCTGCGGTCAGGCAAGCGCCTCCGCATTCATGGAGCAAAAACAGAGAGACTGTGCTTTCACACTAGGCATCCAGGGCCATTTCCGAGCACGATTGCCCCAAAAGTAGTGTAGTGAGAACGCTGCCTTCTGTCCCTGGGACGACTTGAAAAGGTGGTCTGGGGAACGATTCAGGCGTCCCCGGGCACGGAACGGTCACGGAACGATTCAAGTGTGGACACAACTTAATAGACTGTAGTTCCTCATCAGACCTCAGTACTCAGTACTTTGGCTTTTTTAGCTGAAACACCTACTTTTGGGGGAAACACAGACAGCGTTCCTATTGACCGTCATTGTATTTGGCCTAAAAACATACCACTTACATTGTTTGAAATGTGTGTTGTTGGTGTATCATGTGAAGTCAAGCAATAGCTTTCCAACACTGGCCACCATTTTGAAAAGTTAGGTTTGATCTGTTTTCAGGCCTATTTCCCCAGTCAGCTGCAGGATATTTCCTCATTTCCCTACCTGGAGATTTAATATTACGCTTATGCAGTGTGCGAACCATACCATGGTCTTCGGGGGAGCTCTTTTTTTTGGGGGAGGGGGGTCAGCGGCGCTGCGTGTGCCTCACAGGGAGGACTTTACTGTGACACTTGCTGTAGATAGGTATGAGTAACATTACAGAACCACACATAAGTCAAGTCAAGTCAAGTAATTTATTTATATAGCACGTTTAAAATCACAAGAGCCAACCAAAGTGCTGTACAATCAAAGCTTAAAATCAATGTCCTAATATAAAATACACAAATACAAAAATACAAAAAGGCACAGCAGGTCAAGACAGTACATTCAGAGAATAGGACAGTAGGACCACACACGGATAGGGGAACACAAAGTACAGTAGCACACAGGGGACAGAGGAGCATAAGAAGAGATACAAGAGGGAGGGGGCAGGATACAATTACATGGGAGTGTGTGAGTTAGGGTGTGGGAGAATCAGGGTTTATTGAAGGCCAGGGAATAGAAGTGGGTTTTTAGATGGGCCTTAAATGTCTCCAGCGAGGGGGCAGATCGGATCTCCAGGGGAAGCTGGTTCCATAGCTTGGGGGCCACGGCCTTGAAGGAGCGATTGCCTCTCTTTTTGAGTCTGGTGCGGGGGGGGGGGGGGGACCAGCCGAGCCTGGTTGGAGGATCTTAGTGACCTGGGTGCTGTGTAGGGGGTGATGAGCTCGGTGATGTATAGGGGTGCTGCACCCGATAGTGCCTTAAAGGTGAGGAGGAGGATTTTGAAGTCTATTCTAAGTGGGACTGGGAGCCAGTGTAGGGAGGCTAGGACTGGTGTGATGTGCTCTCTCTTTCTGGTGCCGGTAAGGAACCTAGCTGCAGAGTGCTGGACCATTTTGAGGCGGGACATGGCTGCCTGACTGATGCCGGTGTAGAGGGCATTGCAGTAGTCAAGGCGTGAAGTGATGAATGCATTGACTACCGTTTCCAGGTCGACGGGTGAAAGCATTGGTTTTATTTTACTGATGTTGCGGAGTTGGAAGAAGCATGACTTGACTACGGCATTTACCTGCCGGTCGAATTTGAGCTCTGGGTCAAAGATTACACCCAGGCTCTTGACGTGGGGTTTGAGGTGGGTCGAGAGTTGTCCTAGGCTGTTGGAGAGTGCTTTGGTGGAAGAGGGGGGGCCAAACAAAATGATCTCTGTTTTATTTTCATTTAGCTGTAAGAAGTTGAGGGCCATCCAGCTTTTTATGTCCCTAAGACAGTTTTTAAGAGAGTCTAGGTTAGCTGTGTCAGAGGGGTTGAGGGGAAGGTAGATTTGGGAGTCATCGGCATAAAAGTGATATGAAATGTTGTGTTTCTGGATGATTTCAGCCAGAGGGAGCATGTAGATGGAGAAGAGTATGGGGGCCAGGATGGAACCTTGGGGGACCCCATACGGTAGACTAGCTGTGGGGGAGGAGTGCCCAAACTGACCGAAAAGGACCGGCCGCTCAAGTAGGATGCAAACCAGTTTAGGGAAGACCCCCCTATACCTTGCCTGTGTTCGAGACGATCGACCAGGGTGGAGTGGTCGACCGTGTCGAACGCGGCAGAGAGGTCCAGGAGGAGGAGCATGGCACAGCTACCTGAGTCGATGGTGAGAAGCAGGTCATTGTAGATTTTGACTAGCGCTGTCTCAGTGCTGTGCCCTGCCCTGAAACCTGACTGGAATTTGTCTAGGAGGTTGTTGTGATGTAGGAAGGGGAGGAGCTGTGCCAGGACAGCCTTTTCTAAAATCTTAGATAGGAAGGGTAGTTTGGATATGGGCCTGTAATTATTGAAAAGAGCAGGGTCTAGGTTAAGTTTTTTTAGGAGGGGCTCAACCATGGCGTGCTTAAGGGAGGAGGGAACAGAGCCAGATTCCAGAGAGCTGTTTATGATAGACAAAATACTGGGGCCTACTATGTCCATGGACTCTTTTAGAAGATGGGTAGGGAGGGCATCAAGGGGGGATGTGACAGTCCGCATGCCTGCCACCAGCTCTCTGAGAGTGGTTTGAGAGATGGGTTGGAAGTTGTTCAAAAGAGCTGGGCAGGAGGGGTGGGATGGAGGGGGAAGTGGGCAGGAGGGCTGGGCAGGAGGGGGGGTCCGACAGGGGGGCTGGGCAGGAGGGGGGGCCGGCCAGGGGGGCTGGGTAGGAGGGGGGGCGTAGGTGGACGATGAGATGGCTAATCTAATGGTTTCCACCTTCCTAATGAAGAAGTTTAGGAATTCTTCACATTTGGAGGGTGAGGCATCAGGGCAGGGGGCGGGTGGAGGGGAGGTGAAAGTATTAATGGTCGAAAAAAGGACTCTGGGATTGTGACAATTTTTGGCAATTATTTCTGAGAAATGCCTTTCTCTCGCCACCTTAACTGCCTCTTGATACTGTTTGAGGTGATGTTTAAGGATCTCATAGTGGATCTGCAGTTTATTGTGTTTCCACCTGCGCTCGGCCTGTCTGCACTGTCTCCTTAAAGCTCTGGTGTTCTCATCAAGCCAGGGCTGAGATCTATGTCTAGGCCTTTTGAGTTTAAGGGGGGCGACAGAGTCGAGTATGGAGGACAGGGCCGCCTGGGAGAAATGCAAGGCCCTGTGCGAGATTTTTTTTTTTCATACAATCAACATATTCTTAAATAATAGCGCTGCCCGAGGCTGGGCATGATACAGTCAACATATAGCAAGAGAGAGAGCGAGAGAGAGCTCCCGTTCTACAGTCAATATACAGTGTACAGAGAGAGAGAGAGAGAGAGAGAGAGAGAGAGAGAGAGAGAGAGAGAGAGAGAGAGAGAGAGAGAGAGAGAGAGAGAGAGACACACACACATTGGAAAGAAATTGAAATGCTATTTGGCCCTAAACAGAGAGTACACAGTGGCAGAATACCTGAGCACTGTGACTGAAGATCCTTGACTAGGTACAGACTCAGCGAGCACAGCCTAGCCATCGGCAGACTGTGTGTGTTAGAAAGAGAGAGAGAGAGAGAGAGAGAGAGAGAGAGAGAGAGAGAGAGAGAGAGAGAGAGAGAGAGAGAGAGAGAGAGAGAGAGAGAGAGAGAGAGCATGTGTGTTTGTCGTGTGTGTGTGTGTTAGAGAGAGAGCATGTATGAGAGAGATAAGCAAAGATGAGCCCCTAAAGAATATTCAACTTTTAATGGAAGAACAAAACAGAAGGAAAAGATAACTTCACAAAGGCAACATGAATATACATAGATCCAAAAGGACAAAGATCAACACTTAAATCCAAAGAGAAGAGGGTCTATACCAGAGAAAACAAAGCAGCAAGGAGCCAATGGCCGACATCAGCTAAATAGGCTAGCCAGGTACTGACACCAGGCCACACACAGCTTTGGCCAACGGCCCAACGCTACCCAAGCTACACAAACGACCAAGACAATTCACACACAGCACATGTCGTATCTCCAAATGTTGTGAAGTAACATGTGTTTTGCCTGGAAAAAAACATCGTTATTAACAAAACATTCGGGAGGGGAAGGAAGGAAGAGTGGGGTAATGTCATGACATTTTCATTCATCTTACCTGCACCAAGGAACGCAGGGCGAAAGGCCGCAACACAGGTCTCCACGTTGACGAAAGGCCTCTCGCTGGCGGGACAAAAAGAAGCTATGGCCGGAGCCTTGTCATGGTGCAGGCCCGACTACATCTTCTGTCAAAGATGATGTCGTAGTCAGAGTGCCAGAACCCCCTGCTATTCTCACGGCTAATGTCAATGGTCGTAGCACAAGCTAACAGCTAACTCTAGGCTAACTGATAGCATCAAACTAACGTTCCCAGCCGAGCGCAGCCGGCAGCTAACATCGTAGCTAAACAGCTAACTGGCTAACAGTTAGCTCAACCCGGCTATCGCTAACCATTAGCTAACGCAGAAGCAAGCTATGCGGCTACCACTGAAAAACTGTACAACGTGAGAAAAGCAATACAGGTGCTGACACCAGGCCACACACCGTTAGCTACTAGTACTACAACAGCTAGTCGGCCAGTTTGGCTCCAGAGAGAGAGAGAGAGAGAGAGAGATATCCACAGCGGGAATAGAATAGAGTGCATTAAAAACTCACCAAACGTCCAAGAGGATGGAGACAACCGCGTGGAGTTGACGAAGTTCATCTGCCGAACGACCATCCTCTTCATCTTGGCTGCACGCGCTGTCTCTAGGTTAGCTAACGCTAGTTAGCCTTTAGCTAAGCTAGCTACTAGCCGACATCATCATGGCTATATCCCGACTGAACCACACTTAATATTATAACGTAGCTAAAGCTAACTAGCTGTCCCTGTCTTTAGCCGGGATGGCTAGCCTGACTGAACTGTCTAACATGCAACAACTTTCATCTTCAGTCCATCTGCCGAACGATGTCCTCTTCATCTTGGCTGGCATAACCTCCGCGACTCGTTCATAAGAGCCGATTCATTGCCGTGACCGTGAGTCGAATCGCTCACGTCTGGCAATGAGTCGGTTCACGCCCCCCCCCCCCCCCCCCCCGGCACGCACACAGACACACACAATGAACTCAACAGACGCTACCTGGCTGTAACCCCTCCCCTCATTGAAACCAATTCTGCTGCCTGTAGAGCCTCAGAGCCAGGAACGTGTCTAATGTGAAATATATAAGCATATAAGCAAAACTAGATTTTAGGTCTGTGATGAAAAAGGGCCTCGCGGGAAGGGGGGCCTCGCAAAAAAAAAAAAAAAAAAATTATTTTTATTTATTTTTGCGATGCCCCCCTTCCCGCGAGGCCCTGTGCGACCGCACTGCTTGCACACCCCCTGAGGCGGCCCTGATGGAGGAGCATGAGGAATTGAACATTGAGATAAGGATCTCAGTGCTGTGCTGGGCAGGAGAGGCCTCAATACTGCAGGTGTTAGGGGCAGCTATATAGGCATCACGGAACTTGTGTGGAGGGGTTAATGTGGCGAGAGGAACGCGCTGGGACAATAGCTTTGGAAATGGGGACAAAACACAGAGCATCAAAAGAGATCAGTGAATGGTCTGAGAGGACTGGGTCATCTATTTCCATGTTGTCGATGGAGAAACCTGCTGTTAAAACTAAATCTAAAATGTGGCCGAGTTTGTGTGTTGGGGAATTAACATGTAGGCTAAAATTAAGAGACTCAATTAAGTGCAGGAATTCCTTCACATGGGGTTTATTTGGGCAGCATACGTGAACATTAAAATCGCAGAGCAGTAAAAACTTTATCATAGCTGGGCATTGTCTGTGATAGGAGAACGGCCCAGGTGGCCAAAAAGTTCCGGCCCATTAATGGCCTGTATCCGGCAGGCCGGAAGAAATTAATCGGCCCAAGTCCGGTTGCCAGAATCGGCCAAGTAGGCGGCAATGACTGACTGGCCGATTCCAGCCCGAGTACACTGGGCCAGGTCCGGGGTTGCCGGAAGCGGTGAACGTCCGGAATTGGCGGAATCTGCCCAGTAGGCGGCAATGACTGACTGGCCAATTGCGGCCCGAGTACACTGGGCCAGGTCCGGGGTTGCCGGAAGCGGTGAACGTCCGGTTGCCTAAAGCAGCCCAGATGCGGCCCAAACACACTGGGCCAGGTCTGGTTGCCCGAAGCCTAGCCGACACTGCCAATGCAATACTGGTACTACACAGTAAATTCCGCAGAGTACATTTGACTCAAACTGAGTAAAGAAATTTTACTCAGTTTGAGTGAAATGTACTCAGTTTGAGTCAGCGGAATTTACTGTGTACCCAGTATTCTGCCAGAGCTACTCCACTATCTGCCTATGACTGTACATTACCGGAAATACAGTAGGAAATGGTTGATTAGTAATACAATGCCACATATTTAAGGACCCTTCCCTTTACCAATTCAGTATTGGCATGTCCCTCATTGAAAAATTCAGAAGTTTACATGCTGTCTCCTACCTCATTGAAATATATTCTCAGTGTATGTGCACATTGTACACAATATACATCATTCTGCAGTGAAGCTCAAATATCAAGTAAAGTAACAATGCTACTTTTTCCAGTTAAAAATGACAACTTGAATAGATATTTAAACATTTATTAACAAAGAAATTTTTTCTACCTATGGTGGTAATTACATTACCTTCAAAAAAAATTTAATATCCATTATTGCTCATTATGTAAATATACCTACACTGTTACAAAGGGTCAGATTAAACCGAATATATATATTTATTACTTGAGATATATTGTATAATATTTGTATATCGTCTGATATCCCTTGTATATTCTTTGTACATATACACGGAATATCCCTTTACCTAGGTACAGGCCAGACCATAATATTCGTTCTCCTATTGGACAGCGACCCCCTAGGCGCCAACGGCCATACCCCCAATGTCTAGTTCAAAGCCACCGCTAAGACATGTCTCAACATGCCCAGGTTTGCGCAGTAATACGAGACAGAAATGAGGTTGGCACTAGATTATTCACCTTACGTATAAATACGGCGCAGGTGGATACAGAAGCACTTAGTAACTAAAAGCTGAAGCCTTCACCACGATACAACGTGCTGTGAAGTGGGCCCGTTTTGCCCCTAAATAGAGCCTTGAGACCGCGTGCGAATTGATAGCTAAAGTGTCAGAGTTTAACGCTGTATCGTCGAGTTCAACTTATTCTATTATAAAGTAATAGTCTATTATGTATAGTGTATCGTGCGGCTACCGTTCTACAGTGACCAGCATTACCACCGGTTCATGGTACCGAGCTAGTGTGCTTATCCAGGCTGGGCGGCCTAACCTTGTGCCGCCATCCGAGGAGTCCTAGACGAGAACCGTGTGGATATGTACACTGGATAACCTACACCGACGAATGCAGAGCCTTTTCCGGCTGGATTATATTGCTTTGGTACTGTGGCTGCTGGAGCAGAGAACCGTCTACCCCACTGCCATGTGGGATCTACCCTGTGAGGAGCACCGTCGAGCCCGCCTCTAGGACCCAGAGGCTGGCTAGCTTTCATCCATGCTGCAATGCATACCGGAGTATAGCTGTTGCTTTGTCTAAGGACCAAGGGATTATTGCACCGTCTCCTGTACCTGGAGTCTCTTTATTCCTTGTTGATCCAGACTTTTGCTCCCGACAATTCCTCTCCCCTGCTGGCTTACAACCGGAGGGAACCCCCCTTAGTATCTCCAGCTGACCTACGAGTGTGCCTTATATAATTCTTATGCTACAGGTGGTATTAATTATACCCATCGTAATATGCTCATGGACTTACGCTCTTGACCTATTTAAGTGTTCTTCGCCATATAAGCGCGACTCATAATTCTCAATACTGTAATCTACTATTGCTGCTCTTCTAATAAATATTCTAAACAGGACTTTCTTTGTTAAGCCGTGTTATTGTGTGGGTGTTCATCATATATACCGTGTACTGTATGGCCAGTAATTAAAGTACATAACTAAGTAGTGGTTTAATGATACCATACTCTCAATACAGTCAGGGAATTGTACCCCTCAGTTACAATTGGTCCTTCGAGCCGGAGGAATATCAGTGTAATATCTAAATATAATATTGATATTAACCATGGCCAGCGGTGAACACTCCACAAACGGCTCTCCTAAGCTAGAACGCCCGCAGCGCAGACGTCAGCCACCTCCTTACCTAGAGGACTACGCTGCCAGTCTAATACCTAGCTTTATACAGACGTTAAATGCGGGAAAAGCGGATAGTAAAAGCATGTCAAACCCTAACGACCAGGCGACCTTGCCAGTAGAGACCCTAGTGGGTTCTAACGTAACTGACCAAGCTCACGGGGGGGACCAGGAGGGACATGACATGACTATACCCCCCGACAACGTCAACGGGACGGTCCCCGGAGAGCTCCAGGATAAAGAAAGCGCTCCAGGGACTGAACCCGACCCACTACCAGAAGAGAAGCGCACCCAGGAGATAGACCTCCTCGGAGCGCGCCAGGAGAACGGATCTCCAAAGAGCACTGTCAGAAGCCGATCACCTCCATCAGTGTCTTCCCCCAGCGAGGCGGACAAGATGCTGGCGCAGGCATTCATCGCCACCCTGGCAGCCTCCACCGAACGCGATCGACTCCAAGCACAGATGCTTAGCGAGCGTGAACATTCTTCCATGGAACAAGAGCGCCTCCGGGCGCAACAGATAAGTGAGCGCGAACACTCTACCATGGAAAGAGAACGCCTGCAGGCTCAACAACTGAGTGAGCGCGAACAATCTGCAGACCAAAGAGAGCGCCTTCACGCGCAACTCCAAGCGCAAGCCCTTAGTGAACGCGAACACTCTGCGACCCAGCGAGAGCGCTTCCAGGCGCAGCAAAGGAGTGAAGACGACCGCATACGCCTGGAGACCAGACGCCTCCAGACGGAAGAGAATATTGAAAGAGACCGCGCCGATGCCCAGCGCGCCGCCGCCAATGCACAGCGCGACGCCGCCAATGCACAGCGCGACGCAGCCCAAGCCCAGCGCGAAGCAGAGCGCGACCTCGCTCACATCAAGCGCGAAGCCGAGCGCGACCGACTACAAGCGCAGATAATGGAGCAACTGATTGCCAGGGCGACACCCCCTCTCTCCGCACGGAGCTCCAGGGCATCGTCAAGACAAGGGTCTAGGGCACCTTCCCCTACCCGACCAAGCGACCCGGAGCCCGGCCAACAGAAAGAGCCTATACACGTCTCCGAACCCCCTCCCCGACCGGTCCATGCGAGACCAAGCAACCGGGAAGAACCGGCCTACGCCGCCGAGAGACTGAATAGACGACTGCAAGATCTAGAAGACCTAGCAGAGGAAGAGGAAGAGGAAGAGGAAGAAAGTCAAGCCCACCAGCAGCATCGTACTCCACAGGACCAGGAGGTCCAGTACAGCCCAGACTTTACCCCCGAGGCCCTGCGTTACAGACCCCCGACTCAACTCAAGGGTGAGTTTGACGCACCGCCAGCCCCGGGGAACAGCACCTGGGTACCCGGGCTTTGGTACCCACCAAGTACCAGCCCACGACGACACGTACGGGGAGACTCGCCCAGGAGGCCTCTCCCCCAACGCTCACCGATGTGCCAGTCATCCATGGCATCATACCTTGGCACACTGACGTTCCCGGATTTTACACACGAGGACAGAGCACAGTACACGGAACTACGGATGTGCTTAGAGACTATGATGTCCGATGTCCCCGATGAAACGTACAAATATGCTATCCTCCTCAAGCACCTGAAGGTGCCCAGAGCGCATAATATAGCGCTGGCATATTCCAACTCAAGTACCCCATACACCGCGGCTCTAGTAGCCCTCGACCAACGTTATGGACGCATATGGGACTACGTGATACAAGAGATAAGGAATATTGACCGTCTCCCCCCAGCCACAGACAATCGCTCATTGGATGACCTCTCTATCAAGGTACAATCCCTGGTAGGGATGCTGGGGGCACAAAAGGAAAAGGGTAGACACGAACTGTACGCTAACTCTAATGTGGAAAGGATATTAGAGAAGCTTCCTCCCGCCCGACAAGAGCGCTTCAGGCGGCAAAGAGACCACCGTGATCCCAACGGTCCCGAGCCATCCCTCCTAGACCTGGCCGACTTCCTCGCGAGAGAAGTCAGCAGCCTACGACTGGATACGTTCATGCGGAGTGGACCAAGCCCCAGAGAGGGACCTCGGAGATCCAACGATAACCGCAGGCTGGTGACCGTCATGCACCAAGCCGAATCAGTACCGCGTAACAAGAACCACAGCACCCCCTCGACGAAAGAGAAGTGGAAGATTGTATGCCAGTACTGCGAGAAAGAACATTGGCTGTCACAATGTGATGCTTTCAAGAAGATGACCGCCGACGAGGTGAGTCAATGGATAAAGTCCAACCGCCGCTGTTACCGCTGTGCGCGCAGCCATATGGCAGCCGAGTGCCGCTTGAAGAAGAGGTGCAGCCGGTGTGACGGAGCCCACTTGGACGTCTTGCATGACAGCAACAGGAAGAAACCCGCACCCCCAAGCAGCACCAGAGTAAGCGTCATGTATATTGACCCCGCCAGCAGCGGGAGCTCCCGGGTGATCTTAAAGGTGGTCCGAGTGACATTAAGCTACGAGGACAAGGTCATGGACACTTACGCCGTCCTTGACGACGGGTCAGAAAAGACTCTCCTCCTCGCATCCGCTGCAGCCCAGCTGGGTCTGCGGGGGAGCGAAGAAACGATGACGATTCGTACTATAAGAAGAGACCTGAAGACAATAAAGGGTGAGAACGTCTCCTTCACTATCGCAGCAAGCGGGCAGCCAGAGAGGCGGTATAGGATCACTAACGCTTTCACCAGCCAAGACATAGGCCTGTCGCGGTACACCTACTCCATCTCCAAGCTGATGGAAAAATACGTGCACCTGCGTCAACTACCTATACCGCTCATCGACGGCGCCACCCCGACCCTGCTCATAGGATCCGACCACGCACACCTCATAGTCCCGACGGACCGGGTCCACATTGGGCCCAGAGGCTGTCCAGCAGCAGTCGAGACCCGCCTAGGATGGACACTACAAGGCCCCCTCTCCAGGTCTCCCAACCGACCAGCAGCCACTCGCTGCCTCCACTCCAGAGTGACAGAAGAAGACACCACCCTCTTACAGCACGTCGAGAGGCTATGGACACTAGAGACAATGCCCTTTAAGAACGAAAAGAAACACATTTGTTCCAAGGAAGACATTTATGCCATAGCCCTCCTCGAGCAGGGGACAAAGAGAGTCAAAGTCAATGGAGTGATGAGATACGCAACTCCACTCTTGAGGCGAGAGGGTATGCCTACCTTCCACGCCTCAAAAGAAGTGACGGAGCGATATCTACTGAACACCGAGCGGCGCCTAGCCAGAGACCCCGCTCAAGCCACTGTGTACCGCGCTGAGATTGACAAGCTAATCACAGCGGGACACATAAAGAGAATTGACCTTCAAGAGGCCGATCAGACGACCGAATCATGGTACGTGCCCCACCACAAGGTCCACCACAACGGCAAGGATCGTATTGTGTTTAACTGCAGCTACCAGATCGGATCACAAAATCTGAATAAAGAGCTCTTGCCCGGCCCAACACTCGGCCCCTCTCTACTAGGCGTGTTGCTACGTTTCCGCCAGAACAAGGTGGCCATCAGCGGCGACATCAAAGGGATGTTCCTGCAGGTGCGACTAGTGGAAGAGGACAAGCCCCTGCTGCGGTTCTTATGGAGAGAGAGGATCGGGGATGAGCAACCATCCATCTATCAATGGGAAGTCCTCCCTTTCGGAACCACATGCAGCCCATGCTGTGCTACGTTCGCACTGCAAAAACATGTCGCAGAGGACCCAGCAGCTGACGAGGAGGTCCGACAAACTGTAGAGAAGAGTTTCTACGTGGACAACTGTCTGCAAAGCGTCTCGTCGCCAGAAGAGGCCGATGCCCTCCTACTCAAGCTCCGCGCCTCCCTGATCAAAGGCGGCTTTGATCTCCGGCAGTGGGCCAGCAGCGACCCTCAAGTACTGCGCAGCCTCTCCCCAGAGGACAAGGCAGCAAGCAGCGAGACCTGGATGGCGACCATCCCAGGTGAAGCCCAAGAAATGACATTAGGACTAGTCTGGCGCTTCAAAACAGACTCGCTCCATTATAGACACACACCCCTGACCAAGGAGCAGGGAAGGTCGATTTCACTACCGACCACAAGACGGAGTGTATACAGAACACTCGCCAGACAATATGACCCGTTGGGATGTATTCTACCTTACACCGCCAGGGCAAAGATGATTGTACGAGAGCTGTGGGACATGGACCAGGGCTGGGACGACCCCATACCCAACCACCTTGCTTCCACATGGAGAGAGTGGGAAACAGAACTCAGCTCGCTCCCAGGTGTCAACATACGCCGCAGCTACTTCCCACCCACAGTGCGGCTGGAGACGTGTCAGATGGACCTGCACGTCTTCAGCGACGCCTCCGAAGTAGCCTACGGTTCGGTGGCCTACTTGCGGGCCCGAGAGGAGGGAGGAGAAATACATACCGCCTTCATCCTGGCTCGTTCAAAAATAGCCCCCTGCAAGCAACAATCGATCCCGCGTCTAGAGCTCTGCGCAGCCCTAGTAGGAGCGCAACTCGCCACGTTAATCCAACGTGAACTCACCATCCCGGTGCAAAGAACAATCCTGTGGTCAGACTTCATGACCGTACTCACATGGATCCAGTCCGATTCGTGTAGATACAAGGTCTTCGTGGGAGTCAGAATCACAGAGATCCAAGATTTAACAGAATCAGCATGCTGGAGGTACGTGGACACAAAACAGAACCCAGCAGACGTCATCACACGGGGAATGTCCCTGGATGACCTCACACGTCACAATCTCTATAGTGACGGTCCCGAGTTCCTCAAGCTCCCGGAAGAAGAGTGGCCTACACCCACCCCACGGGAGGCTAGTCAAGAGGAGGCAGAGATGAAGAAATCTATGTTCTGTGGGTTGACGCACACACCAGTCCCCACAGATCCCAACATAGACGACTGCCCTACCCTTGAGAGTGCGCAGTTAAAGACATTCCTGTGGCACCACCCTGAGGTTCCCTCCACTACTGACATTAATGCAGCTAATTACGAAGAAGCAGAACTCCTTCTGCTACAGCGAGCCCAAAGAGACTCGTTCCCCGACGAGCTAGACTGCCTGCAGGGATCAAAGCCAGTCCCGTCAGACAGCAGACTGCTCCACTTGGGCCCTGAGCGCGACGCCCATGATCTCATCAGAGTGGGTGGTCGTCTGAGAAGGGCCCCAGACTTAACGGATGACGTCAAGTTCCCGATAGTTCTCAACAGCCGACACAAGGTCACAGAGCTCATCATAAAGAAATACGACGAGGACGTGCACCACGCCGGGGCAGAGAGAGTCTTCGCTGAGATCAGACGTCGCTATTGGATACTGCAAGGAAGAGAAGCAGTACGACGCTTCCAGCGGACCTGTCTAGACTGTCGCAAGTGGCGAGCACAGCCCAGTATACCCAGGATGGCTGACCTACCCCCCTGTCGCCTCCGACTCGGCGACAAGCCCTTTCACTCCACCGGTATGGACTGCTTCGGCCCGCTGTATGTGAAGAAAGGAAGAGGGACGGAGAAGCGGTGGGGTATTGTATTCAAATGCATGACCACCCGAGCGATACACATAGAACTCCTTCCAACCATGAGTACGGACTCATTCCTTATGGCCTTCCGGAGATTCACAGCGCGGAAAGGAAAACCGTCTATATTATTGTCTGATCACGGGACAAACTTCAAAGGCGGAGAAAGAGAGCTGAGAGAGAGCTTCCAAGCTATGGGCCCAGAACTTAAGACCCACCTCGCTCCCTCTCAGATTGATTTCCAGTTTAACCCCCCGAATGCCCCTCACTTCGGGGGAACTTGGGAACGAGAAGTACGTTCAATAAAGACAGCCCTATACGCCGTGCTTGGGGCCCAGACCGTGGCGGAAGAAGTCCTCACGACAGTCCTCACGGAGATCGAGGGAGTATTGAACTCAAAGCCCCTCGGTTACGTCTCAAGTGATGTAGCAGATGTCGACCCAGTCACCCCCAACACTCTCTTGATGGGGCGGCTGGACCCCGCGCTCCCACAGACAGTGTACAGACCTGAGGAAGCGAACGGCCGAAGAATGTGGAGGTACAGTCAAGTATTGGCTGACAAGTTTTGGAACAGTTTCCTCCTCCACTATCTACCGTCTCTACAGACCCGCCAGAAATGGGTAAAAGAAAGAGACAATTTGACGGAGGGCACAGTCGTCATGATTATAGACCAGTCACTACCCCGAGCTATGTGGCCGGCCGGCCGCGTAAGCAAAGTGATCACTGGTGCCGACGGAAAGGTCAGAGCGGCAGAAGTGCTCGTCCAGGGACGGACATACACCCGACCCGTGGCGAGGCTGATAGAGTTGCCAAGGCTCCCTGACTCTCTTAATGACGACCATGACCCACTGACTTTGTGAATTGCCCTACTCCTCACAACGGACATTGAGTAGTGGACAAGGCGGTTAATCTGTCTCTGCTTATCTAATTAGGTGCGGACTAATTAGGAGGCGGCTGTTACAAAGGGTCAGATTAAACCGAATATATATATTTATTACTTGAGATATATTGTATAATATTTGTATATCGTCTGATATCCCTTGTATATTCTTTGTACATATACACGGAATATCCCTTTACCTAGGTACAGGCCAGACCATAATATTCGTTCTCCTATTGGACAGCGACCCCCTAGGCGCCAACGGCCATACCCCCAATGTCTAGTTCAAAGCCACCGCTAAGACATGTCTCAACATGCCCAGGTTTGCGCAGTAATACGAGACAGAAATGAGGTTGGCACTAGATTATTCACCTTACGTATAAATACGGCGCAGGTGGATACAGAAGCACTTAGTAACTAAAAGCTGAAGCCTTCACCACGATACAACGTGCTGTGAAGTGGGCCCGTTTTGCCCCTAAATAGAGCCTTGAGACCGCGTGCGAATTGATAGCTAAAGTGTCAGAGTTTAACGCTGTATCGTCGAGTTCGACTTATTCTATTATAAAGTAATAGTCTATTATGTATAGTGTATCGTGCGGCTACCGTTCTACAGTGACCAGCATTACCACCGGTTCATGGTACCGAGCTAGTGTGCTTATCCAGGCTGGGCGGCCTAACCTTGTGCCGCCATCCGAGGAGTCCTAGACGAGAACCGTGTGGATATGTACACTGGATAACCTACACCGACGAATGCAGAGCCTTTTCCGGCTGGATTATATTGCTTTGGTACTGTGGCTGCTGGAGCAGAGAACCGTCTACCCCACTGCCGTGTGGGATCTACCCTGTGAGGAGCACCGTCGAGCCCACCTCTAGGACCCAGAGGCTGGCTAGCTTTCATCCATGCTGCAATGCATACCGGAGTATAGCTGTTGCTTTGTCTAAGGACCAAGGGATTATTGCACCGTCTCCTGTACCTGGAGTCTCTTTATTCCTCGTTGATCCAGACTTTTGCTCCCGACAATTCCTCTCCCCTGCTGGCTTACAACCGGAGGGAACCCCCCTTAGTATCTCCAGCTGACCTACGAGTGTGCCTTATATAATTCTTATGCTACAGGTGGTATTAATTATACCCATCGTAATATGCTCATGGACTTACGCTCTTGACCTATTTAAGTGTTCTTCACCATATAAGCGCGACTCATAATTCTCAATACTGTAATCTACTATTGCTGCTCTTCTAATATATATTCTAAACAGGACTTTCTTTGTTAAGCCGTGTTATTGTGTGGGTGTTCATCATATATACCGTGTACTGTATGGCCAGTAATTAAAGTACATAACTAAGTAGTGGTTTAATGATACCATACTCTCAATACAGTCAGGGAATTGTACCCCTCAGTTACATACACCAACATACATATAGAATAATGTATTCTCTCTCTCTCTCTCTCTCTCTCTCTCTCTCAACATTAGTAAACATTTATTACCATAAAACAGGCCTTGAGAGATAATTAACAAAACATGTAACAAAATAAAATAGTCCATACACCCAACATGGGTGTAAAGAACAAAGTGCAATTAGTCAAAAGTACATTTGTACTTTACTTTAGTATTAGGTTTGCGGATTGGTCCTTGTGCAAGACTATAGAAGGCGGGGATCTTTGATTAAACACTGCTATCAGAAGAATAGACAGTCAGAAAAAAAAAGTGTACTTTTAACTAAGTACATTTAAAAGTAGAAACTTTAGTAGACTTTTACTCGTGTGTTTTACTTGAGTACAATTTTGAGACGGTACCCATACTTTCACTTAAAACTCCCAACATTTTGTGAAATTAGCTTACAGTCTTCTCCAGAGAGAGAGAAGAAGATAGATACCAGTCTCCTCTCTGTGCGTCGAGTAGAAAGCTATCTGGCTGCATGTTAGCCTAGCTTAGCACAATGAATGGAAGCGGGCATGACTGGTTAGCCTAGGCATTGTCCAACTAACACCTCTCCCGAAGGCTATACACAGTCATGTCCGCTTCCATTCATTGTGCTAAGCCAGATAGATTTCTACTCAATGCAGATACGAGACTGGTATACATCTTCTTGTCTCTCTCTCTGGAGAAGACTGTAAGCATGAATATGATCAGTTCAAAATGTTGTCTACCTATGGTGGTAATGTTCTTATGTTGGTCCACCACTCCTGAATGAAGTGTAGAGGAAACTAAACAATTTTGTCTTTCAGATCCTTTACTTAGGGATGGCTGGGGGATTTACTGTGTTTGCATGTGTATACGACAGTGGTTTGGTCGGTAGAGCAGTCGTCTTTATCCGGAGGTTCCTGGTTTGATTCCCGCTCCTGGATAGATAGAAAGATAGATAGAGAAAAGTAGGGGGAGGGGACAGATAGTTAGTTCAGGGATGTGATTGTGCCTTAAGAATGAAAATCTTCTAAATGATATATATATTATAAACACTCCATTTGAATGAATGAACACATTTTATTTGTATAGATTGAACTGTTCCCAGGGAAGAGGAAGGTGGGAGAGGAAAGGGACAAAGAAAATGCATCAAATATCTCAGTGTCCCCCTAAAAAATTTAAAGGGGGTCATCGGACCCCTCCCAAGTCATCCTGGCTCAAACACTAACGGTAGGACCTTATCTTTTCTTCTTTGCAACCAGATTGTGCAACACCTGTAACCGCCTCCTCTAGTCTTGCCTACTGTGAAGGGCTGCAGTTGGACTAATGGACTCTTTCGCTCTCAAGTCGATTTTGAGAATGAAGGTGGTGACATTTCTCCATCTGCTTCTTGGTTATGTCTAGGTTGGCTTCTGTACCTCATGCTTGAGAGTTTGATGTTTCTACAGAGCGGTATACTGGTGTCACCAGGGTGGAGTTTTCAATACAGTCTTCACTGTGATAAATCAATAAATTGTGATAGTGTAGGCTATTATAAGTGAAATAATCTGTCTGTAAACAATTATTGGAAAGATTATTTGTGTCATGCACAAAGTAGATGTCCTGACTTGCAAACACTAGTTTGCCAACATGAAATCTGTGGAGTGGTTAAAATGTAGTTTTAATGACTTCAACATTCAGTAAGTATGTAAACGTAGACAGACAGACCACAACTTACTAAGAATGAACTTGTCTCAAGGCCCGCTCTCTCCTTCCTCCATCTCTATCTGCTGAGAGCTGAAGCCACCTTTTAGTATAGTGCTCTACATCTGCATCAGATGCACTTTTAGTGCCCGCATTGAGTCTCACGGACCCTAAAAAAAGACAAAGAATGGGACAGGTGAAGCCCTATCATAAGAAACTTCCATTAACTTTTTTTTAATGCTTTCTTAATACTCATCCAACTATAAGTGTTTTGAGAGTCGGTCAGAGTGATGAAAGGCATTCGATTTACATCTGCTCAGAGCTCAAATAAATCAAGGATGTGATTTTTCCGGCCTGAAAATGTGATCCACCTGAATCCACGTACATTTCCGTGCTAATTCATATTTAAAGTATACAGACATGAATGGTATCAATCTCCTCAACTCTAGTCAAGAAAGCAAATAAGCATATTACCCAAAATGTTGAACTATTCCTTTAGAAGATTAAGAAACCATATAATAATAAAGCAAAACTTACTCAGGACAACATCTTTAATTGCAAGTGGCTCGAAGGCCTGCTTGCCATTTGCCCCACGCCAGTTAATTTTCTTGGCCAGCTGGTTTGTCACTAGTTTCGCCATAGTCCTCCAAACAGTTTCTTTAACAGGCAATCCCGCAGCCATCGCCGACGCCAAGTAAAGGATCTGAAAGACAAAATTGTTTAGTTTCCTCTACACTTCATTCAGGAGTGGTGGACCAACATAAGAACATTACCACCATAGGTAGACAATTGGAAACTGATCATATTCATGATATAAAAAAGAAGAAGAAAAAGCATAAGGCCTAGTGCGTAGAAGTAGCCCTAATCATGATCAAGTAACCAAATATATAATAATAAATAGAATGGGAGAAAAAAAGTAGATACAAAAAAAAAAGGGGCCATAGGTCAAAAGTCTCAGCAAATGTCAATTCCTCAAATATACATTTTCACCTACCAATTTTTGCTTATAAACATCCTCCTGTGCAATGCGCTCATCAAGGGTTCTCAGGTCATCCAGGGTGGAAAGTGGTAACATCGTAAATGGAAGGCCATCTGGGACAAGTGCTGCTGCTGCTGCACCATTTTTTTGCAGTAAGGTGTGCATTTCCTTTATCATTTGATTAGTCGTTGCCACAGTAGTTAACATCTCACGGATAATAGCTGTAAAAAACAAACACACTTAACAAGTTAATATCTGAGATTTGGAAACACAGTAACATCACTACAATAAACTCAAACCGGTCTACATATAAATCAGAAAATCTGACAGGTTTGTCCAGATTATCTTAATTTGGAGGCCTAACCAAAAGTAAGCATATCTAAAATGTCACAAAAATCCATTACACAGGGAAATTGGGTGCAGAACTGTGGTAAACTAACGGTTTTGAACTGAGACACAAATATTCATTGTCTTGAGTCATGGTTCCCTATTTCGTGTCAAGGTCTCACCCCCCCAGATGCAACACTTTGAATGAGATTTACTGTGTAGCAGAGGTGTGGACTCAAGTCACATGACTTGGACTCAAATCAGACTCGAGTCACGCATTTGATGACTTTGGACTTGACTTGACCAAATCAAAAAATACTTTGACTTTAACACCAATGACTTGTGACTTCACTTGGACTTGAGCCTTTTGACTTGAGAAGACTTGAGCTTCCCCCATGCCCAAAGATAAAAAATTATGTTATATTAAATACCGAATGGTTCGTTGCGTTATTTTTATGTAGATTGGTAGCGAGCTGCAGCGCAGTCCTCCTCTCCGGTGCCCCACAGTGGATTTTTCAATACAGATGCAACACTTTGAATGAGATTTACTGTGTAGTAGTAATTGCTGTAGAACACTTACGATCCCACTCGTTGCGATCCCACTTGTTGGTTAGCCTGGGCAGGGTACGGGGTGCCACGCTAGGTGTGGTGGGAGCTGTAGGATGGATTGGCGATGGAGAAAAGTAGGAGGGGACAGTTACAGTTAGTTAGATTGACAGTACACTGGTGTCATCACCTGTGAAGACAAAAGATAATTATGAACTCCCCAATACCAGTGGACCATAACCAAACAGTGATTTGAGCCATGTGGGAGTAAGACGTGATTCTAAATGTTGACACCCACACAACAGCGCAGAATGACCTGTTCACTAAACAGGTCATAAAGTCATAAAGTGTAATCTTGTAAACTAAAATTACAAGTTTGTGCTGGTCCGCTGAATACATGTAGGGGAGAAGAGAGAGCTCTCCTAATGCAGAGGTACAGACCAGAGTTAGTATAGCACAGATATAGTAGTCCAGGGAGAGCTACAGTAGCATCCGTGGGTGTTCTCTGTGCAAAAGAGATCACTTGAGGAAGTTGACGGATGTAGTAACGTTAGTCAGGGACAGGGTCAGAATGACAAGTAAAAGTAAGGACATTCAACATATGAAGGCATTTACAGGATGACTCTTTCCAGCTGTTGAAATGAAAGTCCTAGATTAAAAAGTATATATATACACAGTCACACACGCACAATAAAACATTTTATACATCACTTACAAGCATGACCACTTAGTACCGGTAGATCTTGACTGTCTTGGGAGAGAGAGAGAGAGAGAGAGAGAGAGAGAGAGAGAGAGAAGGCATTACAGGATGACTCTTTGAAATGATGTCCCAGATTAAAAAGTATATATTATATATACACAGTCACACACACAATAAAAAAAAAATATACATCACTTACGACCACTTGAAGTAGTTGTTCTTGAGCCGTCTTCTGCGTTCATCTCATTGATGAGATCCAGCACTGTAACAGTATTTGCAACAATGAAATTATATATTTTATTACAACTCTATCAGCTGAGTAACAATATTCATCAAAGTGTTGCGTGTTACAGTGTAGGTTAGTTTATTAGTGCATGACAGTAAGGTTAGCATACTTTTCACACTATAAGCCCCACCTGAATGATAGCCAGTTAGCAGCTCCGGGTACAGTAGGTACCCCAACATTAGCTCTCATAACGTTAGCCAGTTAGCAGCTCCGGGTACAGTAGGTACCAATGTTAGCTCTCATAGTCATAACGTTAGCCAGTTAGCAGCTCCGGGTACAGTAGGTACCAACGTTAGCTCTCATAGTCATAACGTTAGCCAGTTAGCAGCTCCGGGTACAGTAGGTACCAACCTTAGCTCTCATAGTCATAACGTTAGCCAGTTAGCAGCTCCGGGTACAGTAGGTACCTACTACCAACGTTAGCTCTCATAGTCATACCGTTAGCCAGTTAGCAGCTCCGGTAGTTTACAGATCCCGCCAGTTTCATAATATCGAGCTAATAACGTTACAGTAGTCACTGAAAACACAGACTAAACAGCACTCATTTATATCAGCGGCACGCATTACTTATAAATAATAAAATATATGTGTTGCACAATTACCTGAGGAGAAGATGCAACAGTTGCTCACGACGTGGTGCAGGCTCTGTCTGTAACGCGCTTCAATTCAAATTTCAAACCGGGATCCCCCACAATGCAACGCATCAGTGTTGCCAGATTTGAGAGTCTGCCTTCATCTGACAAACCTTTGATAATAATGGACGGTTCGGATATTGTTAATCCAATCTGGCAACCATGCTCTTCCTTGGTTCTCCGCACAGACTGACCACGGTTTTGATTGATTGATTGAAAACTTTGTTAACAGATTGCAGAATGGGTACAATACAGTACAGCTCAATACATACAATTGTTAAGGGCATGCAGACCAGAGAAAGACTTTCGTCTTGTTTACATCAGGGTCCCCCATTTTCAATTCATCATAACATGACATGTGACATACAGATAGACACTTCTATACATTTATGACATACCAGATTTGCAAATACAGTACGCCTACTGTTTGTGATACAAAAAGAGTCTAGAAAAGAGAGTATATATTTGACGTAGAACCGTACATTATAGGTGGGGTGGGGGGGGGTAGGTTGGGTAGGAGGGGTGGGTGGGGGACACTGTACAACTGCACAAGCACAACTGTACATTGGAATATTGACAAAACCATGTTTGGTACTTTACTGTACATTGGAGGGGGTTGGGTTAGGACATTTACAGAGGCCAGTTTCGAATTGCAGTCTCCCGTAGGTGTTCTTTGAGAGTGTTTTGAAAGTGGGTAGTGATTCACATTCCTTTACATCTTTGGGTAGGGCGTTCCACATTGATGTGGCATAATTGCGAAACGTGTTTAGTCCCTGTTTGAGCCAAATCTGGGTTTAACATGATTTGTGGAGCTCCCATGGTGTTGTGGTCGTGGTCTTCACTGACCTTTGGGAAGTATTTTGACATGTACACATATACCTTGGTCGTGTATGTATCTTGTAGACAGGCCCATTGCAAGTTGCTGTACTCTGTCGTCTACTCTAAGCCATCCGAGGTTGTCACGTGGGCAGGGGCGAGGTTGGTTCTAGAAGTAAGGTCAAGCAGTAGTCTGACCAGTTTGTTTTGTTGTTGTTTTGAGACTCGTGTGACTTGGAGACTCTTGTGACTTGGAGACTCGTGTGACTTGTGTGACTTGGAGACTCGTGTGACTTGTGTGACTTGGAGACTCGTGTGACTTGTGTGACTTGGAGACTTGTGTGACTTGGAGACTCGTGTGACTGTAGGCTAGCTAAACTGCATGTTAGCCTAGCACAATGAATGGAAGCGGACATGACTGGGTAGCCTTCGGGAGAGGTGTTAGTTGGACAATGCCTAGGCTAACCAGTCATGCCGCTTCCATTCATTGTGCTAAGCTAGGCTATCATTGTGCTAAGACTGAGCGAATTTTCCAAAATGTTGGCGTGTTCCTTTAAACTGTATAAAGTTAGCTGTATTGTCTATAAAACACTTAATATTTCATTAGATGATATGTGTACTTATATAAGCAGATAATCTTCTGCAGAAATGTTGTGCCTCTAATTTAATGTGTTTCAGATGTACTCACAGTGCTACAGTGTAGTAGTGGCGCCGAGGTGAGTGGCAGCCTTTCATAGCAGCTCCCACCCCCTTTACTTCTTATCCCGTTTACTACTTCTTACTTATTTTCTTTTTGTGATTCTACTTACTTAATAGGTGTCTAAGTGACTGTGCGTTGCTTTACACCAAGTTAAAGCAATTGTTAACAACTTCTGTGAAGTTAGCTGAGTGAGGCAAGTTCGGTGGAGCACAGCTGAACAATGGACAACAACACCGGCGGGCTGGTTTACCCGCGGGAGGACGACAACAACAACAACAACAACAACGGTGGGCTGGTTTACCCGCGGGAGGCTCTCCTCTGCTTTCGAGACAGAGTTGCAGAGCCACCGAGGAATTTACCAGCCGAAATAAGGATTCGCAGACGGGGAAATCGAGCTGGCACGAGCGTGAAGGATAGCAGGAGATTCAAGCCTTACCTGCCCTCTGTCGTCATGGGGAACGTGCGATCGCTGGCCAACAAGACGGACGAGCTCTCAGCCCTGATGATCAACCAGCGTGAGTACAAGGAGGCAAGCCTACTGTGCTTTACAGAATCCTGGCTGAACGATAACATCCCGGACAGTGCAATCGAACAGGAGGGCTTCACGGTGGTGCGCGCCGACCGGAGTAAACAGAGCGGCAAGCGGAGAGGCGGAGGGCTTGTTGTCTTTGTTAACTCCAAATGGTGCCACCCGGGGCACATCACCATTAAGGAACGCATCTGTACCCCCGACATTGAACTATTGGCACTGAGTCTGCGGCCATACTATTTACCGCGAGAAATAACACACGTCCTGGCTCTAACTGTTTACATCCCACCCAGCGCGGCGGCGGTGCAGGCGAGTGACGTCATACACTCCACCGTCGCGGCGCTTCAGACAAAACACCCAGATGCATTTATTTTTATCAATGGGGACTTCAACCATGTCAGACTGAACAAGACCCTGACAAACTTCACCCAGTATGTCACCTGCAAAACCAGGGGAGACAAAACACTGGACCTCCTGTATGCTAACGTGAAGGAGGCTTTCAGTGCGACTTCCCTGCCCCCCCTCGGCCAGTCAGACCACAACCTTGTGAGGCTTGTATCCACATACACGCCTCTCATTAAGAGACAGCCGCCGACCACCATGTCTGTCCCACAGTGGTCTGACGACATCGAGGAGGAGCTACAGGAGTGTTTCAGGTCGACAGACTGGGACATGTTTGAGAGGGCCCATGGTGATGACATTGATGGACTATCCCACTGCATCACAGACTACATCAGGTTCTGTGAGGAGAGCATCGTACCCACAAAGAAGGTACGCTGCTTTTCAAACAATAAACCCTGGATTAGCAAGGACATTAAACACCTGCTAAACAGGAAAAAGAGGGCCTTCATGGCAGGGGACACTGAGCAGGCCAGGGCTGTCCAAAGGGAGCTAAAAAAAAAGAGCTAAGGGCAGCCAAGGTCAGCTACAAGGACAGGCTGGAGGGCAGACTACAGGCCAACCACACCAGGGAGGTGTGGGCGGGGGTCAGGAAGATCACTGGTTTCAAACAGCAGGGCACAGCTGTTGAGGGCCCGCCAGAGCGTGCAAATGAGTTCAACTCGTTTTTCAACCGCTTTGACCAGAGTGACCTCCCCACACCCCTCCCCCCACCCATCGACACCAGCACCAGATCACACCTACAAAGCAGCCCCCCCACCCCCCACCCACCCACACCCATCAGCAACGGCACCCCACCGCCAACACCAGCAGACTGCCCACCACCCCCAACCCTGACAATCACAATCAGTCAGGTCAGTAGGCAGCTCTCCAGGATTAATGTAAACAAGGCCAGAGGACCGGACAACACCAATCCCAGGGTGCTCAAGGTATGTGCGGAGCAGCTGGCAGCACCGCTCCAGCATCTTTTCAACCTCTCCCTGAGGCTGGAGAGGGTGCCCCAGCTCTGGAAGACCTCCTGCATTGTCCCGGTGCCCAAGAAGGGACGTCCCAGCACCCTCAATGACTACAGGCCAGTCGCTCTGACGTCACACATCATGAAGACGTTTGAGAGACTGGTCCTGCAGCACCTCAAGTCCCTGGTGCGTGACTCCCTCGACCCCCTGCAGTTTGCATACCAGGCAAACATCGGGGTGGAGGATGCCATCATCTACATGCTCCACAGAGCGTACACGCACCTGGAGAAGCCGCGCAGCTCAGTGAGGATTATGTTCTTTGATTTCTCCAGTGCCTTCAACACCATCCAGCCGTCACTGCTAGCGGAGAAGCTCTCCGCGATGCAGCTGGAGCACGGCTTGGTGGCCTGGATCAAGGACTATCTCACTGAGAGGCCACAGTACGGCAGACTAAAGGACAGTCAGTCTGACGTACTGGTGAGCAACACTGGCGCCCCCCAAGGAACTGTGCTGTCACCCTTCCTCTTCACCCTCTACACCTCAGACTTCTGCCGCAACTCAAGCGGGTGCCACCTGCAGAAATTCTCAGACGACTCCTCCATCGTAAGCTACATCACCGACGATGATGAGGAGGAGTACAGAGCCCTGGTGGAGAGCTTCGTGGGGTGGAGCGACAGCAACCACCTCCAACTCAACACCAGTAAGACCAAGGAGCTGGTGGTGGACTTCCGGAGGGGCAAGAAGAGGCCCCCCCCGATTCCCATCTCCATCCGAGGGGTGGATGTGGAGATGGTGGACTCATACAAGTTCCTTGGGGTACACCTGAACAATAAACTGGACTGGTCGGACAACACAGAGGCCCTCTACAGGAAGGGACAGAGCAGGCTGTTCTTCCTGAGGAGACTCAGGTCCTTCAATGTGTGCAACAGACTGCTGCAGTCTTTTTACCAGTCTGTTGTGGCCAGCATCCTCTTCTATGCTGTGGCATGCTGGGGAGGCTACATCAACTCAAGGGACACCAACAAGCTCAACAAGCTGGTGAGGAAGGCTAGCTCCGTGGTGGGAGTCGAGCTACCTAGACTTGAGGTGATGGCAGAGAGGGGGATGATAAGGAAGCTGGCTGCCATCATGGAGAACCCCTACCACCCCCTCTACGACGAGCTAGTCAAGATGAGAAGCTCGTTCAGCCACAGACTCATTCCCCCCCGACACTCAACTAACCGCCTCGGACAGTCCTTCATACCAGCGGCCATCAGGCTCCACAACAGTGGGCAGCGACTAGCAGCCTCCAGGCTCCACAACAGGGGGCAGCGACAGCGACTGCTACCAGACATTGACCTGGGACTTATAGGAACCCAAGGAGGACAACCTACACTACCTTAGGCTTACTGCACCCTATGAGGATACTGTGATACTGTGATACTGTGAATAATGTATATTTCAGTGGATACCGTGATACTGTGAATAATGTATACTCAGTAGATAGTAAATTATAACACTACCTCATGCATACTGCACCTTAAGTGACACTGTGAATAATGTGAATATTCCTCAGCTAGTCAGATAGTAAATTATATTGACCATATTGATCAAATTGTTTACACTGCCTGTGTTGTTTTTTACTACCTGTATACTGTGTTGTTTTACTACCTGTACCCCCCACCCCTCCCCCCATGCTGCTATGATGCCTGAATTTCCCCAAAGGGATCAATAAAGGAATATCTTATCTGATCTTATCTTACATGCATTGTATGGGATGCATGACTTTCATGTTCAGTTTTACTGTAAAAGGTAATGTAGAATTAGCAATTCTGTATATTGGGCTAAACCTTTCTGAAGCAGAGACTTAGTTAGTAGCTCCCCTGTTAGCCTCTTTAGCTCCCATGTTAGCTCCCCTGTTAGCTCCTCTGTTAGCTCCCATGTTAGCCTCTTTAGCTGCGGCTGTTAGCTCCCCTGGTAGCTCTCCTGTTAGCCTCTTTAGCTCCCCTGTTAGCTCCCCTGTTAGCCTCTTTAGCTGCGGCTGTTAGCTTCCCTGTTAGCTCTCCTGTTAGCCTATTTAGCTCCCCTGTTAGCTCCCCTGTTAGCCTCTTTAGCTGCGGCTGTTAGCTCCCCTGTTAGCTCCCCTGTTAGCCTCTTTAGCTCCCCTGTTAGCTCCCCTGTTAGCCGAATCTGGGTTTAACATGATTTGTGGAGCTCCCTGTGTTGT
The DNA here is from genome assembly GCF_963971535.1 of Notolepis coatsorum. Taxonomy (NCBI): domain Eukaryota; kingdom Metazoa; phylum Chordata; class Actinopteri; order Aulopiformes; family Paralepididae; genus Notolepis; species Notolepis coatsorum. The sequence goes on from NC_140166.1 coordinate 111,346,522, forward strand.
GGTCGTGGTATTCACTGACCTTTGGGAAGTATTTTGACATGTACACCGGGTACCTTGGTCGTGTAGTGTATCTTGTAGACCAGGGCCATTGCAAGTTGCTGTACTCTGTCGTCTACTAGCCATCCTAGGTTGTCAAAGTGGGCAGGGGTGAGGTGGGTTCTAGGAGTAAGGTCAAGCAGTAGTCTGACCAGTGTGTTTTGAGATGTTTGTGCTGCAGGGTGGATTCCCTACTTTATTTCTTTTTTCATTTCAACCTTTATTTAAAATCGTAAGCATCTGAGGTTTCCCTCATTTACAGAAACGACGATTGTACAGTACATAATAAAAACAATATTCACAGAAATGTAAACACCAGAGTAAAACACCTCCACTCCTCTAACACCCACCTCGCTCTGCCCCCCCCCCCCTCCACTCCTCTAACATTTTATTTATTCATTTTATTATTATTATTATTTTATTTGTTGCCATTAAAATAATAGGCAAGCATAGGGCTAAAACATTTTCATAAACAATAATATAATTTTTTGTTATTTGGTTATAATAAGGGCTTTTCTATGCATTTGTCTGATTGATTGATTGATTGAAAGCTTTATTGACAGACTGCAGAGTGGGTACAGTACAGCTGTATATTCACTCATTTGACGGAAGTGTTGCGGTGGTCTCAACGGAACAATTTTGATTGACAGTCGATTCTGCCAATCACACCGCTGTTGTGTGTGGGGGCGGCGTCGCTTGACTGAAACTTCGGCTCTGCCCCGGCAACCATTGCCGGGCTAGAGCCGGTTTATCTTTGGCGAGCCCGAGTCGGTTCTGGCACGGCAACCATTGCGGGCCAGAGCCGGTTTATCTTTGGCGAGCCCGAGTCGGCTCTGGCACGGCAACCATTGCCGGGCCAGAGCCGGTTTATCTTTGGCGAGCCCGAGTCGGCTCTGGCACGGCAACCAATCAATCAATCAATCAATCAATCAATCAATCAATCAATCAATCAATCATGGTTGCCTCTGCCGTCGGTGTGTGACTGGGTGAATGTGAGTAACAAAATTTGTATTATATAAATGCACCATTTACTATCTATCTATCTATCTATCTATCTATCTATCTATCTATCTATCTATCTATATATCTATCTATCTATCTATCTATCTATCTATCTATCTATCTATCTATCTATCTATCTATCTATCTATCTATCTATCTATCTCTCTTTCTCTCTCTCTCTCTCTCTCTCTCTCTCTCTCTCTCTCTCTCTCTCTCTCTCTCTCTCTCTCTCTCTCTCTCTCTCTCTCTCTCTCTCTCTCTCTCTCTCTCTCTCTCTCTCTCTCTCTCTCTCTCTCTAATCTACTCTGTTTGCTCTACTCCAGAAGGTGGCGCCATAGCCCCATAGGAGCAAGTTGTGTGGTTCAGTAGACCTAGTTCATCTCAAACACTAGAGGGCAGGGTTGAGACGTGTTCCATGTGTTAACAAGATGGACAATCATTCGTCTTCCTCTTCACACCATTTATACTGGGGTGGAATTGTTTATATAACCAGGAAAAACAGTGTGTTGAAATAACATACTGGTTTGTTGAAAACCAACACACGTTTGTGTATAATCCACATATTTATTTTAAAGAACTGCTACCATTTCAGAATGAAATTAGGAAATGATGAATGGAGTTAAATTATGCTGAAATTAGGAAATTAAATTATGTTAAAGATACTACAACTCTTTTATTTATATATTTTATACCCAGTTTAATCACCGCTACGTTTGCATTCTGGTTGGAGGCCAAACTTATTTTCATTGTACTTTACTTGTGATGTATGATGACAATACATTTGAATCTAATCCAATCCAATCTAATTTAATCTCTGTTGTATGAAACTCAACAAAAAACATCATTGTCCATGATTCATTGAAATTCCTCAGTCAGGACATGGCCATTGGTCATTTAGACTTTTAATCCCTCTCTCCAACCTTTCTCCCCTCCCTCCCTCTCTCCAACCTTTCTCCCCTTCCTCTCTCCTTCTCCCCCTTCTCTCCTTCAACCATTCTCCTCTCCCTCCCTCCTCTCCTACAACCTTTCTCCCCTCTCTCTCCATCCCTCCTCTCCTCCAACTTGTCTCCCCTCTCCCTCCTCCCCTCCCCCTCTCCCCCCTTCTCTCCTCCAACCTTTCTCCTCTCTCCCTCCATCCCTCCTCTCCTCCAACTTGTCTCCCCTCTCCCTCCCCCTCTCCCCCTTCTCTCCTCCAACCTTTCTCCTCTCTCTCCCTCCCTCCCCTCTCTCCTCCAACCTTTCTCCCCTCTCCTATTTTCCTCCAACTCTTCTCCTCTCTCTCTCTCTCTCCTCTCCGTCCCTCCTTCCCTCCCCTCCTCTCTCTCCTCTCTTTCCTCTCCTTCCTCTCCTTCCTCTCCTTCCCTCCTCCCTCCTCTCTTCCTCCCCTCAGCCCATTGGAGTATTCAGAAGAACCCAATCATCTGCTGACCATCTGGTTGCGTTGCCGGGGCGGTAATACCCCCTCATATTCCTCAGCTTCCCAAGCACCCGTGGACAATCCATTCTCCCCCCTGCCTTACCCCCCCCCCCCCCCTCCCCCCCCGCCAGGCCTGATCCCCGTCCCGGGACAGAGAGATGGGATCCGGTGTCAGTGGTGCCCCAGAAAGACCTGTCTCTCGTGGAACATGTGGTGGATCTGCAGCAGTGTTGGTCCGACAGTTTCAGTTTCACTCATAGAAACAGACGGTATAGAACAGCCGTTCCCATTCGGATGTATATTTTCGGGGGGGAGGTTGAGATTTGGCCGGTGCACCTGTGAAAGATGCCAACTGAACGTCTAGTGACGTTGTTGTGGAAATCAGTGTTGATTTTGGATCACAAGACTAACTAGAAGAGAGTTCATATTTCTACCATAATGGCAAAATTAGTCCAAATGTAACAGTAAAGTGCAATAGTAATATACATGTACAGGTGATTAAACTATATAAATCCGTACTGCTGAGTATTAGGGGTGTAAAGGTACACGTATCCGTACCGAACCGTTTCAGTGTGTACCGTACAGTACCGAATGGCTGCGTACCGAACGAATACAACGGTGTGTTAACCACTAACGACCGCTCACCGGGGGCTGTTTTTTCCACAATCTAATATAATTATTAGTGCTGTCAGGTGATTAAAAAAATAATTTATCTAATTAATTACAGGATTTGTAATAAATTAATTTAATTAATCGAATTTAAAAAAATGTTTTAATCTTTTTCCCCCTCCTTTTTCTGTTTTTCTCCCATCTCTATGTTAGTCGTTATGCCAATTCCAAATCCCCTTCCTGGTCGTTGCGCACTCTACCCCCTACCGTCGGTCTGGGATGGCGGAGACTATCACATGCTTCCTCCGACACATGTGTACCCAGCCCACCGCTTCTTTTCACTTGGCAGCGCGGACTCTCACTGGGGGAGTGTAACGTGTGGAAGGTCACACTACCTCTCCCAGATCCTTCCCTTGCTGTGCAGGCGCCCCGACCGAACTGTAGGAGTCGCTGTTTACAACGACCAGGACCCACCCCACCGGCTTTCCCACCCGCTGACACTGCCAATTGTGTCAGTATGGACGGCCGACCAAGCCGGAGGTACCGCAGCTGGATTCAATATACATATCTGTCAACCTATCTGTACATACTGTACCTGCACAGAATCATTTTACATATCTGTAGATACTATATCTATATATGTATCCCTGACCTACTCTTACTAGTTACGCTTACTACCATAGTGTCTTTATAAGTGTATCACTGTATATTGGTATTACAACTCTGTACATACCCAGTAGTACTAATTTATATTTTTTACCCAGTTTAATCACCTGTACATTGTATATTACTATTGCACTTTACTGTTACATTTGCACTCTGGTTGGATGCCAAACTTATTTTCATTGTACTGTACTTGTGCTGTATGATGACAATACATTTTTATCTAATCTACTGTAATCTAGATTCTATTTCAGGGTGGATCCTTCCTTTAACATGTCTCATGTACAGTTCTCTCCACGCATCTAACAAAGTTAATTCCCATGACGACTCGATCAGAATCCTCTAGGCGTCCGTTTCGGGTCCCCTCTCTATTCGCTCAAGCTCTGTGCTCGGAGGTCTTCAGTTTCACTGCTTGGAATCTCACAGTAGCACTGCACACAGCCGTGGTTTCCCATGCGCTGGCTTACAGGACATCTAACACATCCGCACATCCATTCTCATGAGAAGTGTGAGAATTGCTGTTACGCTCGCCGTGTCTCTGGGAGACACGGGGCTGATTGTAAACTGGTGGTTGTGAAACTGTTCAGCCTGTTTGCAGAAACGTGACAAACGACCTGACGAACAGCGTCCAAAACAAATGCTCCTTGAAATGTTGTTTTCTTCACATATTTAAAGTGTGCTGTCCACACGTGCATTTGCAATAATTGTAAAAGTTCTTTCCAACGTACTGTTGATATTCACCATTTGAGAAATACGATGCGTGTTCTTATAAAATGACACAGAGGTATAACTATTTAATATTTAAGTATCTTAAGTAGTTACATTTAGAAAACCTCTGCTTTGGAAATATTAAGAAACAAACATGAGGTAAACATTTCTACACTACTATCTACTACAGTATGTACTACTGTATGTAATATGTCTACACTAAAATTGACTATGTACTATCTACTAAGCTAGTAAATGGTAAACGGTAAATGGTGCATTTTATCCAAAGCGCTTTCCAATTGTTTGTTCCTCACATTCACCCATTCACTCACACATTCACACACCAATGGCGGAGGAAACCATGCAAGGTGCCAACCTGCTCATCGGGATCAGTTAGGGGTTAAGTATCTTGCTCAAGGACACTTCGACACACTGCCCAGAAGGAGCGGGAATCAAACCGGGAACCTTCTGTTACTATGTCTATACTACTATCTACTATGTACTATATATGTCTATACTATCTACTATCGACTATGCTACTATGTCTATACTACTATCTACTTTGTACTATGCTACTATATCTATACTACTATCTACAATGTACTATGCTACTATGTCTGTACTACTATCTATCTACTTCTATCCCCAGGCCATCAGGCTGCTAAACGAACAATAAACACTATGCAACAACCATCAAATGCACACACACCCACACGCACATACTCACTTAAACAAACAACACACTGCAGCACCCACTCTCCACACTTTAGATCACACAAACACACTTTATATTTATTGATAAAGGATTTACACTACAACTCGTACACCTACTGTAAATTGTACCTAAATTGCACCTCATCCCATTTCTGCCATGCACTATATAGTATTGTATATTAGTACACTGCATAGTATTGTATATTATATGGTAACTCAGTTACGTCTATTCTGCATCGAACATTGTACATATAACGGGAGTCTATACTGAACACTGTGACCTCATTTTTTTTTTTACTTCTAATTTACATGCTATACTATGTTATTTTATTTCATACTTATCTTGTCTTGCACAGTCTCTGGAGCGTAACAGTAAGAAGCATTTTGTATAAAAGTATTCTGTACTTCTGTATGACAACTATTAAAGAAACTTGAACTTGAAACTTGAAACTTAATATCAACTATGCTACTATATCTATACTACACTATCTACTATGCTACTATGTCTATACTACTATCTACTATGCTACCATGTCTATACTACTATGTACTATGCTACTCTGTCTGTACTACTATCTACTATGTACTATGCTACTCTGTCTATAATACTATATACTATGTACTAATACTATGCTACTATGTCTATAATACTATCTACTACGTAATATGCTACTCCGTCTATAATACTATCTGCTACTATATCCATACTACTATCTACTATACTATGCTACTATATCCATACTACTATCTACTATGTAATGTTATGGGGGGTGTCTATAGAACCCAAGAGCAGAACACAGACACAGGAGAATGTAGCGGTTTAGAATGTTTAATTAAGCAGGGGGGGAGTCCAAGGGTCAGGGGGGGGGGGTGGTGGTGATGGGGAACAAGGAGTGGAGGAGTGACAGACAGACGGTGTGGGTAGGTGAGGTCCAGGGGGTGCAGGTTGGTGGGATCCGTGGTCGAGGTGTAGGCCGGAGGGGTGATATCCTGGACATCGGAGAACAAGGGTTAGTATGTCACTGAGCACACAAACATACACTAGGAGTACTAATAACTATAGGTCTAGAGATGAGTCGTTATACGACGGGAGGCGTAAAAAATACTCGGACGAGGAGTGGAAGGGGTGCAGGCCTCTTATCCCGGATTGGTGATGGGATGATAGCCGACAGGTGTGTAGTCGGCCACAGGTGAGTAGGACGATGGTGAGGCGGGAACAGGAAGGGGACCATGTATGGGCATGGGAACCTGCTGACAGACAGGGGAGAGAAAAGCCCTGGCTGTGGCTGTAATAATGTACTATGCTACTATGTCTATTATACTATCTATTATGTACTATGCTACTATGTCTATACTACTATCTACTATGTACTATGTTACTCTGTCTATAATACTATGTACTATGTACTATGCTACTCTGTCTGTACTACTATCTACTATGTACAATAGAAACTCCCTGTGTTACATTTAGTCATTTAGCTGACGCTTTTATCCAAAGGGACTTACAAGTTCTGTACGACAAGTCATCAGGAAGGGCACAATTTTTTTTTAAGATTTATTTTTGAGTGTTTATCGCTTTTTACTACTGGGCAGTCCAGTAGAGAGAGAGAGAGGAGGAACGGGAGACAGAGTGGTGGGAAGACATTCGGCAAATAACGACGGGTCGGGGAATCGAACCCGGGTCGGCCGTGCCGCGACTCAGCACGTTATGTGGTTCGCCACTGGGGCACCCAAGGAAGGGCACAATTCTATCAGCTGAGTAACGATGGGTTAATCGCAGATACGCATTGTATGCATGGTTCGCATGTGTGCCAAATGATGACCTCGGAGCAGGTCCTAAAAAAAAAAAAAAAAAAAAAAAAAAAAAAAAAAAATGTTCAAGTGTTGAGTGCTACAGTGTAGGTTAGTATATTACATTGGATCGTAAGGTTATGCGATTATTATTATTTTTTTTCATTTCAGATAATGCTTGAAGAAGTGCGTCTTTAGTCGACGGCGAAAGATTGGACAGGTTTCGGCTGTCCTAACTGTGGTGGGCAATGCGTTCCACCATTGTGGGCAGCGAAAGGGGGGGGGGGGGGGGTCTGGAGGTCCTCCCCCACAAAGTTTTGAGCACCAAACACTTCATTCACCAATTTGTGCCATTTATGCATCAATTTATGGTGGAAATAATTTTTTTTATATAAAAGAAAAGACAACATTCAGGTACCCGCTGACACAAATATAATGGAATATAACCTAACATCTGCAAGGATGGTATGATCCTGTAGGGGTGTCTTTCATATTAACAATCTTTTTTTGAGGGGGACACATTTATGTCCCTTGCACCCCCCCCCCTAAACCTACACCTATGGTTTCTGTCATTCTCTACTCTAGCCTACTGTGCGAGAAAAAAAGCAAATCTTTACAAAACATAAATGTTCCACATCTGATCCATACTGTACTTGCCGCTTGCAGTGTGGCTCTAATAGACTTAAAAATAGCTTGAGTTCTTTAGAGGTACGGCCGTGTGGAGGAAGCGGAGCGAGGGCGGCACCTCAACCAGCGCTTTTCTCTTCAGCGTTGTCGCCTACATGCGGTGCACAGTGTGGGGGGGGGGGGGGGGTTGGTGCACATAACCGCGGTGGCCTCCCTGAGTGGTGCTCCAGCCACTGCGCTGCGCACCGCGGATAGCAGCAGCTGGACCACTTGTCGGAACCGGTGTTTTTTTTTTCAGCTCCTAAAGTGACTTGTGGACCATCTCACTGGAGATGTTAATGTGTGGTGAATGTGACTGGGTGGGTTGGATTGACGAGTTACACAAGGCTTTCAGCCTCTGTATTCGTACCGTACTCAGCTGCCGTTGCATAATCAGGGCCCTTTCGTCCTCGGCCTCACAGTGTGGGCCCGCTGCACCTACCCGTCCCTGATCCATTTCCACCGCCGACCTATGACCCCGTGCGGCAACATGAGTCTGACGGCAGATAAATGTGCACTCACTTCACTCGTTTCTGAGAGGCTTGTTCTCTGTTTCTGGCAATCGTCGAACGGTTAGAATAGTTGATTACGGTGTGCGGGGAAGAGGAAGGTAGTGAAGAGGAAGGTAGTCAAGAGGAAGAGCCAAAATTCTTGTTCCTTTTATTCGATGCAGATGGAAACTTGTACATCGGCCACGTTGTGGAGAGAACTAGGATGACGTGAGATGCTATTTGGAAATGGTGTGAAAATAATCACAGCATGTTATTTACATTTTAAAGCTACATCTTAAAGGGGCACTTCACCAAAAGAATACAATGCAGATTTATTTTGGCAAGATCTCACACACACATTCCAAAAACAGTTTTGGACACGTTAATTTAGTTTGACAGTTATAGAGAGTACATGAGTTTCGATATGGCTACCGGTGATGTCATCGGGAACATTGGATCCTTTTGTTTGTGTTAATTACGCCTCAATGAAATGATAAGGTGGCAGTCCCTATAAGGTATTGCCTTCATCTACATCATTTCATGGCGCTGAAATTAATTTAATCAAAACACATGGATTCAATGTCCCCGATGACATCACTGGTGGCCATATTCAAACTCATTTACTCTCAAATACTGTCAAACTAAACAAACGCGTGAAAAACTCCTTAGAGTTTTGCAACACGGGTGAGATTATGCGCAAAATAAACCAGCATTGCTTTTTGCTAAAGTTCCCCTTTAAGACCTCCACTTACAGAATTTAAGGTCAGGTATTTTTGTATAGTCTAACTGTCTATTGTATGTGTTTTTACTGTCCCTTTCCACTGCGTGTGAGGTCCTGTCCTCTGTGGACATATGTATCCATTATATTTGCTAAAAGTCATGATTCTGATCTTAGGATATGAACAAGTTGCCCACTGAACAATGACCATCAAGTAACTTAAGTTGTTTTCCCCAAATGGACGTGAGGCTCTTTGAGAGGACAGCCGTTTGGTTTGTTTTCTTAGTGTGGGTGGCGCAGCAGAGGGTGACCTGACGGGGGCCGGTCCGTGGACCACAGCCCTCCTCAGCCAATCAGACGCACACAGAGTCAGTGCTCTGCAAACAATGTCAGTGTATATTTGACTCGGTACCCCTTTCTGGTCTAAGTTTCTTTTTTTTTGGGATGTTTTCTCAGAATTCTGTCTTAGAGTTCTATACGGTGGCTCAGACGGCCTGCAGCCGCTGTGGCTCGTCATTAGAATGCACTTCTCAGAATTCTAATCCATGTGTGACGTGAAATTGTCCATGTGAAAGGGTTATGTATATCTGAGGCTTTGGAGAACGAATACACGCTGAGCTGGTGTTATAATGTACTCTTAGAGACAAATATACACTGAGCTGATGTTAATGTACTCTTATAGACAAATATACACTGTGTTATAAAGAAAGCAGTCAGTGGTGTATGTCCTTAAATGCATTGGGTAAGATATTCAATCATTTGAAATGAGAACAGTGTAACGTTAGACTCAACCAACCAACCTAATTACCTGGAATAAGGACTTAATTTAGTGTTGGAAAATCTACAAGGTTCTCATTCCTTCACACTGGAACTTTAGTTGGAATAGGATTTTCATGACGTTTATTTTTTTTGTATCTAAACCATATTTACCAGAGTAGTAACTGCAGGTGTCGGATACATGTACTACAGTAATAAAACTAAAGCTGCATACAATGGAAGTGTACCTTATTTACCTTGAAGTACCTCGTAAACCTCGTATAGAAGCAGTACAATGATGTTGATAAGTCAGCTAAATGACTAAATGTAAATGTAAACTAGTTTCATTACAGGGGCAGAAAAACAAAACAAAGACAGATCATGAGTGTCAATAATTTCTCAGTGACAGTCACACCATGTTTTTCTATCTGTCAGATGTTATGTTTGAATACAGTGCTTGCTGGTGTGTAACTGCTGTGTGCCGCTGTTCCTGTGAGTGTCTGTTCGGTGACGGCTCTGCCTGGTACAGCAGACCACCAGACCTCAGGGGAGAGGTGGAAGAATGTGTTCTTCATTAGATCATAATACAGTGGAGAGAGACAGCAGAGATGGGAGGGAGGGGGGCATGCAACCAGGGATGTAGTGGAGGGTAGAGAAACCTAAACTCAGTTGACCTAGCTTCTACCCACCCTATAAACTGATATACATCTTTATGCATCTTATTAAACGTTTGAAATTCATAGTGTAGATATTACTATATAGGAAGTAGTATCAGATTGTTAAATTAAATGGTTATGTCTCAAATCCATGGCATTGGTCTGGTTATGTCTCAAATCCATTATATCGATCTTGTTATGTCTCAAAGTACATTGATCTGGTTATGTCTCAAATCCATTACATTGGTCTGGTTATGTCTCAAGTCCACTACATTGATCTGGTTATGTCTCAAATCCATTATATCGATCTTGTTATGTCTCAAGTCCACTACATTGATCTGGTTATGTCTCAAGTCCACTATATTGATCTGGTTATGTCTCAAGTCCATTACATTGGTCTGGTTATGTCTCAAGTCCATTACATTGGTCTGGTTATGTCTCAAGTCCACTACATTGGTCTGGTTACTGTATATCTCAAGTCCATTACATTGGTCTGGTTATGTCTCAAGTCCATTACATTGGTCTGGTTATGTCTCAAGTCCATAAAGCTTCTAGTCAGTTATATTACGTCATAGCTTACGCTCTGCGTTGCTTAGTGGAACACATCCTATATCAGTCTAACTACTGAATACATTTCTCCACATGTACACGTACACACCCATCCGCCTGGCCACACCCCCATCCGCTCCTCTACATAAGCAGGGGTGTGGCCATACTAACAGCTCCTTCCTTATTTTCACCACCGGCAAGTGTCTGTATACACCACTTGAGTTTAGTAACGAAAATTGTTGGAAAGGAGCAGCGTTAAAGAGAAGGAGCTGCGTTGACATTATATCTTTGTTTTCTCTCTCACTATTTTTCGAGGAAATACAGCGATAATGTCTTCGCCACCGGAGTGTCTAGATTAAGATGATGATCATTCTGACTTCCACCGGCACTTCGTATTAGGGGCTTGCGTCGCTGAGCAATCTCCACCGGCATTACCTCCGGCTCTGCAGTTGGACACTTTGCTTGGGAGGCGCTCTGCCGTGTGGGGGCTGACGGCCTCTCTGGGGCGGGTGATGTTTTTGCAACGCGGGCGCCAGGTGTGTTGGTTGTGGGGGGAACAACTACACAGCTTACAAAGGTCCGGCTCCAGGCTGGTATCCCTTTTCGCTGCCACTTGGGGGCATGGGGGGGGGGGGGTTCTGGTTTGATGCCCACGTTAACATGAGCTCCTCATCGAGAGCCTTGTTTTCCTGGGTCCGTGATTCCGAATCTGCGGTTCAATTCCCCGGGTCTCTGGACAAACGGATACCCACTGTCGCCGCTGGCCTCGTTTAAAAAAAAAAATTAAAGCACCCGGTGCGAGGGAGGTGAGCTTGGTGTTTCATTATGAGAATATCTCCATGCTCAGGTCGGCTATAGTCCGCGAGGGACTTGTTGCCGGCACCGCTGTGGTAAACACCGTTCTGTAGTGGGACGTGTATTGCCTTCTTTTTCCCTTCTCTCTTCGGATGAGAAGAGGAAAAGACAGCGGCTGTCTGAAGTGTTGTCCTGTATTGCTTTTCTCACATTGTACAGTGTTCAGTGGTAGCCGCTTAGCTTGCTTCTGCATTAGCTAGTGGTTAGCGATAGCCGGGTTGAGCTAACTGTTAGCCAGTTAGCTGTTTAGCTACGATGTTAGCTGCCAGTTTTCGCTTGGCTGGGAACGTTAGCTTGATGCTATCAGTTAGCCTAGAGTTAGCTGTTAGCTTGTGCTACAACCATTGGCATTAGCCGTGAGAATAGCAAATGACTATCACATCATCTTTGACAGAAGATGTAGTCGGGCATGCACCATGACCGGCTGCAGGAGGGGGGCATCTCGCCGGAGCGTGGCTCCGGCCATAGCTTCTTTTTGCCCCGCCAGCGAGAGGCTTCGTCAACGTGGAGACCAGCCTGTGTTGCAGCCTTTCGTCCTGCGTTCATTGGTGCAGGTAAGATGTCCATTGGACATTACCCCACTATTCCTTCCTTTGCCTCCCGAATGTTTTGTTAATAACGATGTTTTTTTCCAGGCAAAACATATGTTACTTCACTACATTTGGAGATACGACATGTGCTGTGTGTGAATTGTCTTGGTCGCTTGTATAGCTTGGGTAGCGTTGGCCAAAGCTTGTGCTTTTCTCTACTTAGAATCAGCGTTGTTTTTTACGTGAGTAAAAATTAACTGGGTTTTTGTTGTATGATGAGAAGTTGTGTGTGTTCATGTAACGTTAGACAACGTGGCTGAGCCCACAACTGGCTGGGTTACCCTACAATACTGTGTGTAGAAGGGTGGATTATCCCTGCTTGTGGGAGTAGTAGTACACAGACACTGGGTAGTAGGATACTATAGTATTGGACCTATATGTACCCCCGTCTTTGGCCCGGAATGTCGTTCTGGAGGGCTTGCCGCTGGAGTGGATGGGGCCCAGGATTTACTAACCTGGGGACTGGTACTCTGGTCTCCCTCGCCTTCCAAGGCGGTCAGCAGTAGCTCCCCACACACCCTCACTTCCCCCAGTACCTCCGACAGCCCTCCCACACCCAGTGACTGTCAGTTCAATAGTATTATTGGGCTTCCCTGTAAGCAGTACCCTTCCTTGACCACCTGTATAGACCCTTCAAATGCTATTCTGTGAATGGGGTGTAAGGGTTAAATAATTATGCAGTCACAATATTTACCCAGGGGTTAGAATAGCAAATGGAAAACGGAAGAAACAGACACACACAATGATCCCGATCAAGTCTACTTTTACTGAAGCCTGGGCATGTTATCCATTACAATGTTATTCCTTAATACATGGCACCGGGTGCTCTTGTTATCATAATGTAGGGGAAGCTCTTCCCACCATAGGCACCGAGTGCTCAATACATTAAAACACCCCGCTTGTACTAGGGGAACCCAGGCATAAAATGTAGACACATTGGGAATTCAAGAACCAAATAATCAAATAAACAAATAACAAAATAAAACCAAGTAAATGTGGGCCCACGTTACCAAAAGAACCTAACCTAAGCCGGCTTAAATTGTTCGGGGTACCCCTTAGACACTGGTTGTTAACGTTCACTTCAATGGACATTGCTGTTGATACACGTGGTACTGTTAGTACTTAGCCAAGATGGCGGACCCACTCTTGTCACCGCTCGTCCGGGTGACAAGATGGCGTCGGCGATCCCGCGAGCACAGCCAGCAGGCTGGGCGGACAGCAGGCAGTGGTTAGCTGGAGGAGCGTGCTGTAGGGCGTCCTCTGCTGGTGGGAAACGTCCACCGCTGCTGTTGCTGGCTTGCTTCTGTCGCGCGAGCTAATACTGTGACTACCCTAAACACAGCTAAGCTTTGGGTCTCGACGCACCCTCCTGCTATATCGGTTACACTGCTAACGCAACGTGGCTGGCTATACCACCGGTCTCTTCAGCGCCGCGCGCCCGGTAGTCTACTCTAGTCAGACGGAGCCGTTAGCAGCATACTACTATACCGCACACAGTAACTACTATAACCCGATAACGTTAGACATTAGTCTCGTTAGCTCTAGACGTTAGTCCTTTGGTTCGGTTTCTCTTACTCACACACTATCGCTGATACTTCTAGGATAACCCGTCACTAGCAAGTATTTCTCATCACCCGCCGCTCGCTCCGACGGGGCTCTCCTTCATTAACTTCTTCAACGGGGCTATTCCAAAGCACACGCCCGTTGTGGCTGCGACTGTTCACGGTCAAGTCCAATGCCGAAGAGAGCTTCCTGCCTCCTTTGCCTCCAGGTAACTCCCTCTTCCTTGTTGCTTGCTTCTCTCCACCGCTCCACCTGCCACCACCGCCACTCCGCCCCCTGCTGGCAACCTCCACTGGTCCCACTCAAGGACCGCTCCAGAAAGGGAAAAAGGGCTCAATGTTATTGTTAGTAATCCATACTGCAGCCGGAGAAGAGTAGCACCTCACCTCGTCGTTAGACTGGGCGAGCTATCCAAATGAACACTGTTAGGCTATCCAAAGGAACACTGTTAATCACACATTATACACACACAGGGAAAGTAACAGTTAGTTAGCACTACTGAATACTTTGTAGAATATTCAGGCTGCTACATGTGCATAGTGGCATGTGATCGAGGGATGAGTCCCTCTCTCAGCTTGTGATGACAATAACAAGTGGCAAGGTTTTTTCACACATAAGCAGGGCTGTGTCTGTTCAAACAAGGTCTTCGGCTGTGCTGGCGTGCATGATGTAAAGCTTACTCTACACATTGGCGTCGTATCAGGGGTAAGGTGGTGAGGGGTGGGTTTCCCCGGTTTTCCCCATACAAGATGTGTGTTGATTCACTATGTTTTTGGGGATACGGTGTAACCCCTCAGCTTCTGCTGGGGTTGTGCTCTTGCTTAGAGAGGCAAATTTTTTCAGAAAATTGTTTGGGCGCTGTCATGTGGACTTAGCAAGGCCTGTGACCAGTACTTAATCAAGGACTTGTGTCTTCTCTCGTCATGAAAAACGGCGTTCCTCTTACAGTAGTGAGAGTGTACTTTTGCCCTTTTTTGTTGTGATGGAGGGTTGTGTGTATCGTTTTCACGTTTAAGATCCACAACTGGGTTAGGTGTTGGCCGACGAGAGGGCCTACCTGGAAGAGGTCAAGGTCCTGGCGGGATGGTGCCAGGAGAACAGCCTCCCCCTGAACATCAGCAAAACAAAGGAGATGATTGTGGACTTTAGGAGGTCGGGGGTCAGGGACTACAGCCCCCTCAGCATCGACGGGGCACAACAAGCGGTGCAGGGGTAAGGCTAAGAGAATCATCAAGGACTCCAGCCACCCAAACAACTGCCTCTTTGAAATGCTGCGGTCAGGCAAGCGATACCGGAGTCTCATGGCAAGCACAGAAAGACTCAGAAGAAGCTTCTATCCCCAGGCCATCAGGCTGCTCAACGAACAATAACACTATGCAACAACCATCAAATGCACACAGCACCAACCAGCTAGCCCCTGTGTTCACCGCCATATTTAATCAATCCCTGGCGGAGTCAGTGGTCCCTGCCTGCTTCAAGATGTCTACCATCATCCTTGTACCGAAGAAACCCTCCCCAACATGTCTCAATGACTACAGACCGGTGGCACTCACCTCTGTGGCCATGAAATGTTTCGAGAGGCTGGTCAAGGATCACATTTGTGCCTCCCTCCCCAGTGATATGGACCCTATGCAATTTGCATACAGGCCAAACAGGTCCACTGACGATGCGGTCTCCCAAGTACTGCACAGCACCCTCTCTCACCTTGACCGCCAGAAGGGGGGCTATGTGAGACTGTTGTTCATTGACTACAGCTCAGCGTTCAACACCATAGTCCCCACCAGACTGGTGGACAAGCTGATCGAGCTGGGTCTGAGCTTTGCTCTGAGCGCCTGGGTACTGGACTTTCTAAGTGAAAGACCCCAGGCGGTCAGGGTGGGGGGTCAGACCTCCAACACCATCACCCTGAGCATCGGGTCCCCCCAGGGCTGTGTTCTGAGCCCCCTGCTGTACTCACTTTACACACACGATTGTGTGGCCAAACTGGCCAAGTTCAGCGCCAACTCCATAGTGAAGTTTGCGGACGACACGGTGGTGGTGGGGCTGATCTCGGACAACAACGAGAAAGCCTACCGGGAGGAGGTTGAGGTACTGGAACGCTGGTGCCAGGATAACAGCCTGCTCCTGAACATTGGTAAAACCAAGGAGCTGATCGTGGATTTTAGGAGGAGACAGCAGGAGACACACACACCACTGAGGATAAACAGGGCTACTGTGGACAGGGTGAGCAGCTTCAAGTACCTGGGGGGTCCACATCTCAGAGGACCTGACATGGACAACACACATAGACTAAGTCGTTAAAAAGGTGAAGCAGCGCTTCTACCACCTGAGACAGTTAAGGAAGTTCAGAGTATCTGGGAAGATACTCCAGTCCTTCTACTCCGGAGCTGTAGAGAGCATCTTGACTGGAAATATCACTGCCTGGTATGGAAACAGCACGGCACAGGACAAGAAGGCCCTACAGAGAGTGGTGCGCTCAGCCGAGCGTACCACGGGTATTGCACTACCAACCCTGCAGGTCCTATACAACAAGAGGTGCAAATCCAGAGCCTGCAGGATAATGAAAGACCCTCACCACCCCAACAACAGCCTGTTCATGCTGCTGCGGTCAGACAAACGCCTGCGAGCACGAGTAACGAGGACAGAGAGACTTAGGCTCAGCTTCTTCCCACAGGCCATCAGAGCCTTGAACATTGAACTCTCCACGCACAAGCACACATGAGCACACACACAACACACACACTGTACACGCTCACACACTAGCAGCCACTTTAACATGAGCACACACACACTCATGCTGCACACGCTCACACTACAGACACTTTACAGAAGGAAAGATCACTTTAAGAATGTACAGATACCGATATGCCTACTTTGTTTACTTGTTATTGCACTATGTCGCTCTATTGGTTGGACTCTTATCTTATATTATATTATTACTTGTATTATGCACATCGCTGTGGGCGAGACCCCCCGCATTTCACTGTATACCTGTATGCCGTGACAAATAAAACTCTTGTATCTTGTATCTTGTATCACACACATCCACACGCACACACTCACTTTAAACAAACAACACACTGCAGCACCCACTCTCCACACTTTAGAACACCTAAACACACTTTATATTTATTGGTAAAGGATTTGCACTACAACCCATACCTAAATTGTACCTCATCCCATTTCTGCTTTGCACTATATAGTATTGTACATTAGTATATTGCATAGTATATTGTATATTGTATGGTAACTCAGTTACTTCTATTCTGCATCGAACATTGTACATATGTATATACTGAACACTGTGACTTCTATTTTTACTTCTATTTTTACATGCTATACTATTTTATTTCATACTTATCTTGTCTAGCACAGTCTCTGGAGCGTAACAGTAAGAAGCATTTTGTATAAAAGTATTCTGTACTTCTGTATGACAACTATTAAAGAAACTTGAAACTTGGCCTACAGAAGTTACATGTGTAAGCTCTTGTACCAGGGCCCTGGCCCCCTCTCTTGGTCTGTGTTTTTTCTTCCTTTAGGGTAAAGGTGTAAAAATTCAGGTGGCAGGTTCGCACATGAGCCTATGTGAAGCTGTTACCTTGAACATGTATACATGCGCTTCATGTAGCACGCCATGACTGGTGTCATGGCTCTGCTTTGTCATTGCATCGTATCAGGGGTGAGGGGTCATGAGGGGGTGAACTGATAAACCCTCCCCCCCCTTTTTTCTGATTGGTCAGGGGGTTGGACCTCCTGTCCTTCGGGCTTCCTGTCATGCTGCTAGGTCAGCGCGTCACAGGGTAGGGAGGGGGGCGGGGGGAAGGGAGTTCCCTGGTCCCACGCCATATTTGGGTCACGGAATACCCCCCGCCATAGAGTACGTCACTGGGCACGTTTCTATTGGTTATGAGACTTCCGTGAGTTCTTTTCAGGCTCCATGTTGTGGACCTCTGTTATTGTCAAGATGAGTTATGCGGTGCGTGAGAACTTAAAAAGAAGTTCTGCTCTGCGCTCTGTTGCATATGTCTTGAGCTTGGTCACATAGCTCAATGTTACATATATCTCTTCAATTATTACTCACGTGGGAAGTCTCTCTGGGGGTTCCCTGTCTCCTCTCTTTTATACAGGGCAGGGTTGACAGGGGTGTTTTCCCTCGGACGCGTCATATGGGACCAGGGCTTGACGTTGACACCTGCCCACCTGCCCAATGCGGGTAGAATTCGTCATTGGCGGGTAGATGCGTCATTCTACCCGCCAATCGGGCGGGTGTCTTTTTTTTGATGAAAAAATAACATTGTAGTCTACAAAGGGCATCTGGAATAATTACGTCAATCCAGGTGATATTATATAGTACTACAACTCCCACAAGGACTGGATGCACACAGTGTGCTCATTCCATTAGCCCATCCACTTCGTCCTATCGCGCACGTCGTGTTGCTTCCGTGTGTGACAGCTGATGCTGTTAACGTTAGCTCGATAACTGGTTAGTGCGACCGACTCATCCATAGTTTAACAGACAGTTAGCTAATGTTACAATGTGGTGGAATATTGTGAAAAGACCTGGTGAACTAAACAAGTTAAAAAGTACAAAGTTACACGTTGCATTCTCTGAGTGATGTCTCTCTCCTCTGCGGTGCAGCTGACTCTGTGGATCAATGAGAAGATGCTCACGGCTCAGGACACGTCGTACGACAAGGCGAGGAACCTCCACAGCAAGTGGCTGAAGCACAAGGCGTTCATGGCCGAGCTGGCCTCCAACAAGGACTGGCTCGCCAAGACAGACCAGGTCAGTGGGCTGTGTGTGTGTGTGTGTGTGTGTGTGTGTGTGTGTGTGTGTGTGTGTGTGTGTGTGTTAACCCTTTCACCACCACACTACAGAAGGTTAACCCTTTCACCACCACACTACAGATTTGTAACCCTTTCACTACCACACTACAGAATGTTAACCCTTTCACTGCCACACTACAGAAGGTTAACCTTTCACTACCACACTACAGAATGTTAACCCTTTCACTACCACACTACAGAAGATTAACCTTTCGCTGCCACACTACAGAATGTTAACCCTTTCACTACCTATATAATTGCAGTCTATTTACCATTCAGATCAAACATGGCTTGTTTCCTAGCCATTCTATTCTACCGTGTTCTATTCTTCTGTGTTCTGTTCTTCCATTGAATTCCATATGTTCTCTCTGACGTTCTCTCTCTCTCTCTCTCTCTCTCTCTCTCTCTCTCTTCTCTCTCTCTCTCTCTCTCTCTCTCTCCCTCTCTCTCTCCCTCTCTCTCTCTCTCTCTCTCTCTCTCTCTCTCTCTCTCTCTCTCTCTCTCTCTCTCTCTCTCTCTCTCTCTCTCTCTCATTCATCACGGTGGTGAAAAAAGGAGTCTGGAGCCCATTTTCACATGATCATTTTAATAATCACAATGTTGGGTTATGATCGGCGTGTGTGGGGATCTTTGGCTGGTGAAAATGCTGAGTGGCTAGTGACTTTGGAAAACCACTAGCCACAGTGGCTAGTGAGCCAAAAAGTTAATGTCAAGCCCTGTATGGGACCCATATCTGTGTCTTGGCCAGCTTCCTGCCGCTCTCCCAGGCGGCTTGGAGGGAACGTTATCTGGGTTCTTGTTAGAATTACATTGATATGTTTTGGGTCTCGACGTGTACATAGTGCTGGCCCTGGGTGCTTCTGTGTGGAACCACGCATGGGCTTGCGCACCTTGGTTGCTCATCATTGAAACAGCGTTTTTATGGGGCAACTAGGATGGAGTTTTGTCTCTTCCGAGCGCCAGTGTACTAGGTTAGTCTCGATGAATTCTCGTTCCTCTCTGGGGGGAGGTAACAGAATAGATCAAAGCATTGGCGGAGGGGTCTCACGCTTTTGGGGTGGGCCACCGGGCGCGGTGCTTTATATTCTGACCGTCTTGGTGGCGCCCTCTGTGATGTTTTGGATCGACACGTGTACCTACCCCCCTCTTAGGACTGGGGATGGTGGCGTGATTAGGACACAGGACTGGTTCTGGTTGCGCCGGACCAGGTCAGTTAACTCGTTGTCCGCCGGGGCGCAGATCTGCTGTTCTGGTACCCTGAAGGACTTGTGCTTTTTCGGGGGGGAAATGCCGGGTTGGTCCGGGCGTTGCAGGGGTTGATGTTATGGAGGTGTTCGTGGTTACAGTATGTCACTGCGTGTTATCCTTCACTATTGCTTGGTCCATATTGTGTTGTACCTTGCGCTGTGCTAAAGGAGCCTGGTCCTTCTCCATTATTTTTTCGCCCCTCTCTTCTCCTGCTTGGCGGGGCTGGGAGGGTGCTGTCGAGGTGGTTCTTGTACCCCTCTGGCATCCCTGTGTACGTCCTGGTCCGCCGGGCCCAGGTCCGGACTTGTTATCGTTGAACTGTTGGCCTGGGTTAACCCCTTCTTGAGAACTGAAACACTTGTACTGCTGTATAGCCGGTGTATACCCGCAGGTGTGTTTTGGAGTTTCTTTCTTGGGGGGGGTTATAGGAACAACCGCCTCCTGTTAGGTGGTGGTTGGTTTCCAGGTGTGTTGGTAGCGGAGTCGACTCTCGGGTTAGGCCGGGCTTGACCCCGTCTGCCTGGGAGTGTGCCCCCGCACCCTTCATGGCATCTGCCAATCCTGTCAGCCTTCTCTGCCTCGGACCCTCTAGAGGGTCAGGGTTTTCTTGTGGAAGCTGCGACATGGTGCACAGCATACCGAACGTCCCTTCCGCCGGGGTGCTGTTTTCAGCAGACCCCTTAGGCGCCTGTCTAGTCCACAGTGCTCCAGGCTCAGGTCGAGTCATTTTGACCTGTTGCCTGGATTGAGGGATCAACCTCTTTGGGGGTTGTCTCCCCGGTGCGCTGCCTGGTCCCGCTGTGGGGGTGTAGCCTCTTGAGTGCTTCAGGGCGGCGTGCTGTAGGGGGGAAGGGCCTGCTCTTGGATGGGCCCTGTCCGATGTGGGGGGGTGGTGTCACTAGTGACCGCCTGGTGGGATCTCGATGCTGCGGCGTCGTTGGCCTCACCGGGCCCCATTTTTACGGGGGGTCAATAATAATGCAGGACCTCTTTAGGGGGGTCTTTATTCGGCATGCAACAAACTGGGCATGCAATTGGAGCGGCACACACACACCGGGATACACACACACATGCATTGTCTTTCCTCAGTCGCCGATGCGATTGAGTCTCTGCGCTTGACCCATCCCGTCGTCCTTCCCCCCATGGGCAGCCGGAGCAGATAGGGCGTCAACGTGAGCCGCGCCCCGGGGACCAATCCAAGTGCTCCTGTCCGTCTTCGTCAAGGACACCACAGCGTTAGCGATCTGTTGTTGTGCATGTTTTTCCATTGGGTTTATCTTATCGGGGGGGAAACCCTTGCGAGCACGGGCGAGAACATGCAAACTCCACACAGAAAGGCCTGGGAGATACCCCACCTGGGTACCTGGCATCATGGAAACCTGGTCCCCAAGCGGGAATCGAACCCTGGACCTTCTTGCTGTTAGGCGACAGTGTTAACCATACACCACCTTCCTGGGGCTGGGTCCTCCTTCGCGCTCCGCTGCTACGGCCTTGCCACAGGGTTGGGTTTTTGACCTTGACCCTGTGATATTAGGGGTTGTAACAGTTTTTTTTTCTTCCCGTTCGTTCCCTAGTGGCATGTGGGTTGCGCGCCTGTGTAGTCGTGGGTTCTTCTGTGGGAAGGTAAGTCCCACGGTCTGCTCACCCTGTGTTGAGTTGCTAAACCCTCTTCGCACAGTCGGATCCGATGAGAGAAAGAGAGAGAGCGGTGGATATGAGAGAGAGAGCGGTGGATAGTGAGAGAGAGAGTGGTGGATAGTGAGAGAGAGCGAGAGAGAGATGGATAGAGATGGATAGTGTATTACAAGGTGCATTGTATTGTTTTGGCAATGTAGGTATTTTTTTCCCATGCTAATAAAGCAACTTTGAATTTGAGAGAAGGAGATGGATAGTGAGAGAAAGAGAGAGAGAGAGAGAGAGAGAGAGAGAGAGAGAGAAGAGAGAGAGAGAGAGAGAGAGAGAGAGAGAGAGAGAGAGAGAGAGAGAGAGAGAGAGAGAGAGAGAGAGAGAGAACACATCTTATTTGTTTTTTCCTGAATGACAGCAGGTCTAGCTGTGAAAATCAAACAAGACACAACCTGCAAACAGATATGGCTTTTTATTGAATAGGAATGAATATTGTAACATTAAATCAAAACATGAACACCTATCAAGATGTTTCTTCTTTTTTTTCATTATTTTTCTTTTTCTTTCTTTTTTCTTTTTTACAAATCCATACAATAAACAAATGGATCTTAAATCTAGATCATTGTATTTAAATACATAATGAAAACAAAATGCAGAATACAGAGAAAAACTAGTGAAATAATCAGCGGAATGTACAAGACAATGTAGCTACATAAAATAAAAAATAACAAGCCAAACGAACAGAATTGAATGAGACAAGTGGTAAAATTATCCTATTTTATACAGTATATTTTTTTGGTTTCTCTGAGATAACAAATTACTCTATTCACAGAATATACAAATCAATAAACATTTTTATCTTATGGTACCAGTCGCCTTGGAGGGTGCGCTTAATGTGGGGCCCTTGTTACGAATTGCTGTGTTGTTTTTATTTGTTTATTTTCTCAG